>NC_141874.1:402600442-402903472 GCF_056163025.1 Triticum urartu
CCCCGACCGCCACTCATAACAAGGACAATCAAAAAATAAATCATGCTCCGACTTCATCACATAATGATTCACCATACGTGCATGCTACGGGAATGACAAACTTTAACACAAGTATCTCTCAAATTCACAACTACCCAACTAGCATGACTCTAATATCACCATCTTCATATCTCAAAACAGTCATAAGGAATCAAACTTCTCATAATACTCAATGCACTTTATATGAAAGTTTTTATTATACCCATCTTGGATGCCTATCATATTAAGACTAAATTTATAGCCCAAGCAAATTACTATGATGTTCTAAAGGACTCTCAGAATAATATAAGTGAAGCATGAGAGATCAATAATTTCTATAAAATAAAACCACCACCGTGGTCTAAAAAGATATAAGTGAAGCACTAGAGCAAAATTATCTAGCCAGCGGAAAATCCTCAGAGTCTTGCCAGGGGAAACAATTCAACATGGCTAGCAGCCCCAGTTCTTCCTCCCTCCCTCACGGCTCCGAAAAAGGTGATTGGGAGAGATGTTTTGTGTCCCATGAGCAGTTGGTTAAGCTGCAAACACAGAGATTCCTCCCCCTGCGGATCTGGTCCCTGTTCGAGCAGGATTGACCTCCTTCACAGGCGAAGTTCTGGCGGAAAATTTCCCCAATCCAACCAGGGGGAATGGGTGTGCTTCGTATCCTACTTGTTGAGAGGTGTCAGGTTTCCAATCCACCCTTTCCTGCATGGACTCCTGGAGTATTACAACCTCCAACTGCACAACCTCACGCCGGCCTCTATCCTGCACATCACGGGTTTTGTTGCCCTTTGCGAGCTTTTCCTGGGCTGTGAAGCCCAATTTGATTTGTGGAGGAAGCTATTATGCCTTGTCCCTCGCAACCAAGAGGGGTCGATATTCGAGGTGGGTGGTGCCAAAGTATGGCGCATAGCCGGGACCGGATACCTGTCCGGCACGCCGAAGAAGGCGCCCGAAGAATGGCCCTCACAATGGTTTTATATTGAGGACGTCGCTCTCCCCGACCCAGTTCGAATGGGTCTTCCCAAATTTTCAAATGCTCCGTTGAAGAAACGCCACAGCTGGCACCCTCGGAGCCTCGAGGAGGAAGATAGCGCGGAAGTCTGTCAATTGATGGGCAAGATAAGGAGACTTGCCCAGTCCGGATTATCAATAATCGAGGTGATGGCGACTTCCATAGTGCGGGGGGTCCAACCACTCCAATACAGAGGGCTTCCCATGTGGCACTATAATGGGGAAGATGACGCCTCACGCTGCGGTCAGAAGGGTCCGGACGCCCCCGCCACTTTGGTCAAAATATTGGCCGAACTGTACAAAGGGGAGAAAGAGGTGTTCACTCATCTTAAACGTCGAGATGGATTTTCCATGTACAGTCCTCCTAGCTGGTTGAGTTCTAATCCAACCACTTTACTCAATCCTCTCCCTGAGTCACTTTTAATGGACATTGACCCATCTATTTGTAACAGGAATGGCGGAAGGTTACCGAGGGGATCCATAGCCCCGCCCCACAGCCAGAGGATCACAACCGGGACCTTGACCCTGGATTCGAAGAGGATCCGGACATATTTGTAGAGCTTGAGGATGGAGTATTCTACCAGGCGAGCTATGACGGCACGGAAGTGGCCATCATCGCCGACTATCCCGACCTCCTCCCTACCTCGCATCTAAGTAATCAAGAGACACCTTCTTCGAAAGAGCTTCCTCATTACGCCTCACCCACCGCACTATTTCGTGCTCCAAAGGGGATGCGCCCAACGCCTCAACGTGCACCAGAGGCATTGATACGTCTCCGTCGTATCTACTTTTCCAAACACTTTTGCCCTTGTTTTGGACTCTAACTTGCATGATTTGAATGGAACTAACCCGAACTGACGCTGTTTTCAGCAGAATTAGCATGGTGTTATTTATGTGCAGGAGCAACCGTTCTCGGAATGACCTGAAACTTCATGGAGCCACTTTTCAGAAAATAAGAAAAATACCTGCCAAAGATGAAGGCCAGGGGGCCAACCGTCTTGCCACGAGGGTGGGGGGCGTGCCTGCCCCCTGAGGGCGTGCCCCCCTACCTCGTGGGCCCCCTGTTGCCTCTGCGACTCCAACTCCACCTCCATATGTTGAGTTTCGATGAGAAAAAAATCAGGGAGAAGAAATCATCGTGTTTTACGATACGGAGCCGCCACCAAGCCCTAAAACCTCTTGGGAGGGCTGATCTGGAGTCCGTTCGGGGCTTCGGAGAGGGGAATCTGTCGCCAGCGTCATCACCAACCATCCTCCATCACCAATTTCATGATGCTCACCGCCGTGCGTGAGTAATTCCATCGTAGGCTTGCTAGACGGTAATGGGTTGGATGGGATCTATCATGTAATCGAGTTAGTTTTGTTAGGGTTTGATCCCTAGTGTCCACTATGTTCTGAGATTGATGTCGCTATGACTTTGCTATGCTTAATGCTTGTCACTAGGGCCCGAGTGCCATGATTTCAGATCTGAACCTATTATGTTTTCATCAATATATGAGTGTTCTTGATCCTATCTTGCATGTCTATAGTCACCTATTATGTGTTATGATCCGTTAACCCCGAAGTGACAATAATTGGGATACTTACCGGTGATGACCATAGTTTGAGGAGTTCATGTATTCACTATGTGTTAATGCTTTGTTCCGGTTCTCTATTAAAAGGAGACCTTAATATCCCTTAGTTTCTGTAAGGACCCCGCTGCCACGGGAGGGTAGGACAAAAGATGTCATGCAAGTTCTTTTCCATAAGCACGTATGACTATGTTCGGAATACATGCCTACATTATATCAATGAACTGGAGCTAGTTCTGTGTCACCCTAGGTTATGACTGTTACATGATGAACCGCATCCGGCATAATTCTCCATCACTGATCCATTGCCTACGAGCTTTCCATATATTGTTCTTCGCTTATTTACTTTTTCGTTGCTATTTCTATCATCACTACAAAATACCAAAAACATTACTTTTACTATTGTTACCTTTTGTTACCGTTATCACCACTATCATATTACTTTGCTACTAAACACTTTGCTGCAGATATTAAGTTTCCAGGTGTGGTTGAATTGACAACTCAGCTGCTAATACTTGAGAATATTCTTTGGCTCCCTTCGTGTCGAATCAATAAATTTGGGTTGAATACTCTACCCTCGAAAACTGTTGCGATCCCCTATACTTGTGGGTTATCAGGCATCTCCTAGGAGAGTGGGGCCCGCGCCGAGCAAATCTTTAAAGAGGAAGGTGATTGACAACACGGCAGAACCTTCATCAAAGAGGTATGGTTTTTTAATCATGCCCCTGGCAGTCACGTCAAACTGTGACATTATCCGCCGTGTCTTATCAGGAAAAGCGTTCGCCAGACTATGTCTGGGGATCCTGCCGGCCGCGCCTCCACAAGTCAGGTTCTAGACCCTGCCTTAAAGGCAAGGGCTGATATGAGAGTGATGCCGGATTATCCTTCGGCAGAGGATTCAGATGATGTATCCATCACAAACTCTGAATTGGAAAGCGCCATGAATCATCGGCACCGGCGGGCCGTTCTTCGTGACCCCGACTTTACAAAAGAGGCATTCAATGCCTTTAGCTCGGCTGATGCATACATCTGAGCTGCTCGAGATGGGCTTACCAGAGCCACAGACCAGCATTTGAAAGATATGCGGGTAAGTACACATTTGTACAAATCTGATAATTATATACCAGTAGCCCCCAAGACTTGAAGCAGTTGATACAACTGATTTAAGGATCATTATGTAACGAGGTGATCACAGAGAAGAACAACTTGTTGACTCAAGAGCTGGAAAAGTGTTGGACCCAGCTAGCTGCTGCTACCGCCGAACTAGAGAAATTCAAGAGGGCATCGCCTGGTAATGTTCCCCTCCATTAAGAAAACATAATCATATACCAGTAATATTAATACTTTTTTCCATTCCCCATGGCAGGATCATCATATCAACTGAAGGAGGCCCTGAAAGTCGCGCAAGCGGGTGAACAAGAGGCCAAAAGGTAACTGGCCGCGGGCGAACATGTGCTGACACGGGTCAGGGATGATAAAAATAAGCTGCAGGATTCCAACACCCTGCTAGGCGAAGAACTAAAAGATGTGCGAGCCCAGCTGGCCGACTCCGTGAAGGGGAATAAGAGACTACGAGGTTGCATATTCAGTATGCTTTGCGAACTTGCCTCCATATAATTCGGCGAGGACAGGAACTGGCAGATTTATGTCTGCAGGTATGCTGTCTGGCCGTCCCGAAGAGGAAATGTCCGGATCCAAGGCGACCTGCTACAAGAGCTATCCCAAATGCACGAGCAAGCTCGGCAAGCAATGCAGAGTGTTGCCAAGGCTTTATGGCCATCCGCCTCCCCACCAGGAAGTATGGCGGAGCTCGTGGAGCTATTCAAAGGAGCACGGCGGCGTATTCGATTATGGAAGATATCAGCCTGCCGAGAAGGTGCGCGGGTGGCCTGGGCCATGGTGAAGACACGGTACACCAAGCTTGATCCGAATCATATGGCCCGGGTCGGGCCTAAGGGGTCAGATGGAAAAGAAATTCCAGTTAGTTTGGTATATGACCAAGTAAAGGTAGCCGCCAAATATTCCCAACAGGATTGTAAGCTAGACAGCCTGTTAGACGGCATAGAGGAAGAAGTTTTTGAGTCCAAGTGACTACGTACTTCAATTGACATAATTGTCCCTAACCGGATTGTAAAACGATTGTCATGGCAGACCTTTTCGCTTCGACCTCTGGACCCGAATGTGCGGAGTGTTTCCGAATACCACAGTGGCCATATAGACCGGGGTATGCGTGGAAAGCAGGTGTAGGGGTCATAGTTGCTTGAACAGACAAGTTGTATCCGGCTAGCTATGTTATAGTACATTGTAATTGTAAGAAACATCTTCCAGAGAGAATAGTTCCATTAAGGGTTCCTTTCCGTGGGTGAACATGTGTTTAGTGTGCATGCCCGAACTGTGATTGAAAAAACCGCAGTGTACGTGACATCTGGGGGTTCATAGTGTAATGAGTGCAACACGTCTTTAGTCCTCCGACCTAATATTCCCTTAAGAACGCTAGCTTTCGGCTTCACCCGGTCTGAGGTACACGTCCAGATGACCCGGCAGTAACAATCGCAGAGGTGCTCCCTTTATGCCCTAGCCGAACAAATGGGAATTTAGGGCATAAGAACAGGAGCCAGGCAACCCATCTTGGCCAAAACATAAGTCATACGATGCATATAATGGCGAAGAAAAGGTACATATGAGGAAAAAGACACATGTGTGGTGAGCTTGATGCTCGAAAAATAATAATAAGCTTCTGTACAAGAAGCCCCCAGGTATTATGGGCGTACATATTTAAGTATGTGTAGGTCATAGGTGTGTGGTTTAGCCACACAAGAACTTAAAGCTAGAAGAAAAGTTAAAGAGAGGAAAAAATAATGGAAACAAAGGGAGAAGAAGACGAACAAAGGGTCCGGCTTTAGGCGTAGAATCTTCGGAGTCTGTCGGCATTCCACGGGTTCGGCTCTAAGCGGTTGTCCGATGCATCACGCAGGCGGTACGCTCCTCCAGTGAGAACTTCGTCTATGATGAAGGGACCCTCCCACCTGGGCTTGAGTTTGTCCTTTTTCTTCTCTGGTAAGCGTAGAACGAGTTCGCCAACGTTATAACTCTTGGCCCACACTTCTCTGCTTTGATATCTGCGAGCCTGCTGTTGATAAAATGTGGAACCAGCTTTTGCGACATCGCGCTCCTCCTCCAGGGCATCTAAGCCATCCTGCCGATCAAGCTCGGCCTCTCTCTCTTCATACATGCGCACTCGAGGTAAGTCATGAATAATATTGCAGGGCAACACAACCTCTATGCCGTACACCATGAAGAAGGGTGTATATCCGGTAGTGCGATTGGGCGTGGTCCGCAGCCCCTAGAGTACAGAGTCGAGCTCCTCAACCCAGTGCTTGTCTGATTCTTTCAAAGACTGCACTAGTCTAGGCTTAATGCCGCTCGTAATAAGACCATTAGCTCATTCGACTTGACCGTTTGTTTGTGGATGATAGACAGAGGCATAATCGAGCTTAATGCCCAGGTTAGCACACGAGGCTTTCACCTCATCGGCTGCAAAGTTGGAGCTGTTATCGGTGATGATGTTGTGTGGGACGCCATAACGGTGCACAACACCGGATATAAAGTCTATCACTGGTCCGGCTTCGGCCGTTTTAACTGGTTTGGCCTCTATCCATTTGGCGAATTTATCTACCATGACCAACAGATATTTTTTTCTTATGGCTTCCTCCTTTAAGGAGTCTGACCATATCAATCCCCAAACTGCAAAAGGCCAAGTAATGGGGATTGTTTGTAGAGTGGTGGGAGGCATATGGCTTTGGTTGGCCAAAAGCTGCCATCCAACACAACGTTGGACAAGGTCCCGTGCATCTGCTCGGGCCGTCGGCCAATAGAAACCTGTACAGAAGGCCTTACTTACAAGGGCCCGAGCCGCGGCGTGGTGACCACCGAGACCGGCATGAATTTCGACCAAGAGCTGTCATCCCTCTTCTTCAGAGATACATCTTTGAAGTACTCCGGTAGCGCTTTTCTTGTAGAGCTCTCCGTCATGGACCTTGTAGGCTTTCGAGCACCGGACAATGCAGCAAGTTTCATTCTGATCCTCAGGGAGCTCTCACCTATTAAGGTAGGCCAAGAAGGGTTTGGTCCATGGGGAAATTACTGCCGTGATAAGATGGGCTGATGGTGTTATTTCGGTGGCTGTGCCCCTGATGATATCGGTATTGTGTTCGGAATCTAGGGGTATAATCGGTTCTGGACTGGTGTGCCGCTCTCCCCCTGCCACACCACGGATGGCTTGAAGAGCCTTTCCAGGAATATGTTAGGCGGGCCAGGGTCGCGCTTGGCGCCGATGCGAGCAAGGACATCCGCCGCTTGATTACTTTCTCGAGCCACATGATGAAACTCGAGCCCCTTGAACCGAGCCGATATTTTGAGAACAGCGTTTCGATAGGCCGCCATCTTCAGATCTTTGGCATCGAAATCTCCATTTATTTGGGATATTGTGAGGTTTGAATCCCCGCACACCTCCAGGCGTTGTATGCCCATGGAGGCAGCCATCCGAAGACCATGCAATAAGGCCTCGTATTTGGCTGCATTGTTGGAGTCTGTGTATAATATTTGGAGTACGTAATGAACTGTGTCTCTAGTGGGGGACGTTAAGACAACGCCCGCTCCTAAGCCCGCCAGCATTTTGGAACCATCGAAGTGCATGGCCCAGTTGGAATATGTGTCGTGCTCTTTAGGGAGTTCGGCCTCTGTCCATTCGGCGACGAAGTCGGCCAGTACTTGGGATTTAATGGCCCGGCGCGGCTTGTATGTTATGTCGAATGGAAGGAGCTCAATAGCCCACTTTTTGATCCGGCCCGTAGCATCGCGGTTGTTTATTATGTCATTGAGTGGTACTTCGGAAGCCATCGTGATTGAGCACTCTTGAAAGTAGTGTCATAGCTTCCGGGATGCCATGAAGACCGCGTATGCTACCTTTTGGTAATGAGGGTACCGGGATTTGCATGGTGTGAGGATAGTGGATACGTAGTATACCTGTTTGTGAAGTGGGAATTTGTGTCCGTCCTCCTCTTACTCGACAACGAGCACCGCGCTCACCACCTGGTGTGTTGCTGAGATATATAATAACATGGGTTCGCCGATGTTTAGCGCGGCCAGGATTGGGTTGCTCGCTAAAAGAGCCTTTATCTCTTCCAGTCAGTCCGTTGCCGCATCCATCCACTCGAAGTGGTCGGTTGAAAGTGCAACTATCCCTAGGTGGTTTTGGTAATTCATAACAACATATAGCTCATTGAGCTAATGCTATTCCAAGATGACTATTTCAGGAAAGCTCAATGATTGGCATGGCATGGATGTGAAAGTGGAACCCTCAAAATGCTAAGGACAAAGGATTGGCTCAAGATCAAAAGCTCAAGACTCTTCATTTTATATTTTAGTGATCCAAGATCACATTGAGTCTTTAGGAAAAGCCAATATTATCAAGGAGGGATGAGGTGTTGCTTAATGAGCCTCTTGCTTCATGTGCTTAGTGATATGCTCCAAAACCCTCAACTACTTTCCCATATCCACATATGACCTAAACCCTAAGCCAAACTCGGTCCTACCGATTCTTTCTATCCGGCGCCACCGAGTTTCACTTGTCATAAGCCACTGCCAAACCCTAGCAATTCGGTTCTACCGATAGGGATCTCGGTCTCACCGAGATGGGATTGCAAACTCTCTGTTTCCCTTTCGTAACTTTTCGGTCTCACCGAAAGAGCGAATCGGTCCCACCGAGATTGCAGTGTGAACTCTCCGTTTCCTTTTTGTAACTTTTCGGTCTCACCGAAAGAGCAAATCGGTCCCACCGAGTTTACCTGACCAACTCTCTGGTTAGCTTATTACCAAACTCGGTCTCACCGAGTTTGTGTAATCGGTCTCACCGAGATTACGTTATGCCCAAACCCTAACCATATCGGTCCTACCGAGTTGCATGTCAGTCCCACCGAAAATCTCTAATGGTCACTAGGTTTACCTTTTCGGTCCGACCGAGTTTGTTGATTCGGTCCCACCGAGATTGGAAAACTGTTTGTAACGGTTGGATTTTGTGTGGAGGCTATATATACCCCTCCACCTCCTCTTCATTAGTGGAGAGAGCCATCAGAACACATACACAATTCCAACTCATATGTTCTGAGAGAGAACCACCTACTCATGTGTTGAGACCAAGATATTCCATTCCTACCATATGAATCTTGATCTCTAGCCTTCCCCAAGTTGCTTTCCACTCAAATCTCCTTTCCACAAAATCCAAATCCTATGAGAGAGAGTTGAGTGTTGGGGAGACTATCATTTGAAGCACAAGAGCAAGGAGTTCATCATCAACACACCATTTGTTACTTCTTGGAGAGTGGTGTCTCCTAGATTGGCTAGGTGTCACTTGGGAGCCTCCGACAAGATTGTGGAGTTGAACCAAGGAGTTTGTAAGGGCAAGGAGATCGCCTACTTCGTGAAGATCTACCGCTAGTGAGGCAAGTCCTTCGTGGGCGATGGCCATGGTGGGATAGACAAGGTTGCTACTTCGTGGACCCTTCGTGGGTGGAGCCCTCCGTGGACTCGCGCGACCGTTACCCTTCGTGGGTTGAAGTCTCCATCAACGTGGATGTAGGTTAGCACCACCTGTCCGAACCACGGGAAAAACATCCGTGTCTCCAATTGCGTTTGAATTCTCCAAACCCTTCCCTTTACATTCTTGCAAGTTGCATGCTTTACTTTCCGCTGCCAATATACTCTTTGCATGCTTGCTTGAATTGTGTGATGATTGCTTGACTTGTCCTACAATAGCTAAAATCTGCCAAGAACTAAAATTGGGAAAAGGTTAAGTTTTTATTTGGTCAAGTAGTCTAATCACCCCCCTCTAGACATACTTTCGATCCTACAAGTGGTATCAGAGCTTTGGTCTTCATTTGCTTTGATCTCCATAGCTTTTGGTGGTCATAGCCTTGGTTTCACAACCTAGGAGAGTATGGCGTCTAGCGAGGGAAATTATCACCGTAGAGGTCCTTACTTTGATGGTACTAATTTTGCTAGTTGGAAGCATAAAATGGAAATGCATATTCTTGGACATAACCCCGCCGTTTGGACTATTGTGTGTGTTGGTTTGCAAGGTGACTTCTTTGATGGGAAAGAACCAAACCGTGAAGCTACCGCGGATGAGTTGAAGATGTTGCAATACAATGCTCAAGCTTGTGATATTCTCTTCAACGGATTGTGCCCCGAAGAATTCAACAAAATCAGCCGTCTTGAGAATGCAAAGGAAATTTGGGACACTTTGATTGATATGCACGAAGGTACCGACTCCGTCAAGGAATCCAAGTTGGATGTGCTTCAAAGTCAACTTGACAAGTTCAAAATGAAGGATGGTGAAGGTGTCGCTGAAATGTACTCTAGGCTTGCTCTCATCACAAATGAGATTGCCGGCTTAGGAAGTGAAGAGATGACCGATAGATTCATCATCAAGAAGATTCTAAGAGCCTTGGATGGAAAATATGATACCGTGTGCACATTGATCCAAATGATGCCCAATTACAAAGATCTCAAGCCAACGGAGGTGATTGGAAGAATTGTTGCTCATGAGATGTCACTTAAGGATAAAGAGGAACTTCACAACAAATCAAGTGGTGCCTACAAAGCCTCATGTGAAGCCCCTACATCATCAAGTGAGAAACAAAACTTCAATGAAGAATTGAGCTTAATGGTGAAGAACTTCAACAAGTTCTACAAGTGTAGAAGCAAAGATAGAAGCTTCAAGTCAAGGTCCTACAATGACAAAAGATCTTCTAGTCGAGAGCGAAACTGCTACAGTTGTGGAAGACCCGGACACTATTCCAATGAGTGTATGGCTCCCTACAAGAGAAGAGAAGATTCTCCAAAAAGAAGAAGCAAAGAATCACCACCAAGAGAGAGAAGGAGTAGAGATGATCGTTATGAACGAAGATACTCACGGAGAAGCAAGGATTCGGAAAGGAAGGAAAAATCATCAAGGAGCTACACAAAACGAAGACATCAAGCTCATGTTGGTGAATGGGTATCTGGCTCCGACTCCGACAGCCACTCCGAGAGAAGTTATCACTCCGACTCCGAAGATACTCAAGATGAAGGTGTTGCCGGTCTAGCACTTGTGTCAACCAACTCCTACGACATATTTGACTCACCAAATGAAGGAATTGGAAGATGCTTCATGGCCAAAGGTCCTAAGGTAACACACCCCGAGTATGTTGATTTCAATAGTGATGAAGATGACTTGTTAGGTGATGATTTGCTTGTTGACAACTCTAGTGATGAATACTATGATGAAACGTCAATTAATCATGCTAATCAAGATAAAACGAATGACAATGATAAGGAGAAGATTGAGGCTCTAACTAAAGAACTAAACACTCTTAAGTTAGCTCATGAAACTATCTTCGAAGATCATCGAGAACTTTTAAGAGCTCATGAGTAATTACGCTTTGAAAAGCTCAATCTTGAGCAAGACCATGAGTTCTAAAAAGCAATCAATGATGATCTCCGCAAGAAAAGTTCTTCTTACATTGCCAAGCGTTTACTCTTATCCACTTACATGCCTCAAGTCAAGTCTAGTAACAAGAACAAGAAAGATTCTTCCTCTAGCAGTAACAATGATCATGCTAAATCCAATATTGTTGCTTCTAGTAGTTCTCTTGATTACACTAATGATTCTCTTAGCCAAGTTACACTTGAGCAAGAAAATAGCTTATTGAAGGGAATTATAGAGAAAGGAGTGTACAAAAGCCTTGGCGGGAGTAAGCAATTCGAGGAAATTGTGCGCAAGCAAGGAATGCACCGGAAGAATCAAGGTGTTGGTTTTGAACGAAAGTTCAATGCCAATGGAGTTGAGTGGGAAGAAGATCAATACCCCAAGACAAAGTTTGTTCCTCAACAAGAGAAGTATGATACTTCTTTCAAGGGGACACAAGCTCAAGATGATCTTCCACCACAAGGCTACAAGCAAAAAGGCAAGGACAAGCTTCAAGAGGAAATTGATGCATTTGAAGAAGCTCCTAAGACCTTAGTCAAGTGGATTCCCAAGACTACTTCAAGTTCCACTTCATCAAGTATGACTACAACTCCAAGGATTCCCATCAAGATGGTGTGGATCCAAAAGAAGAAGAACTAGAGAGTTCTTGAGGGTGACTCCGCCAACATACTTCACTCTTATCATTTTGGCAAGAACAAGTGCAATCAACTTCCACATCTTGCACTAGTTCAAGGAGTCACAAACCCTCTTGTTGGTAAGACAAGGGACAAGGTAACCTAAAAGTTTTCATGGACATCATCTTGTGTGTGCATCACTCTATGTCTATGGATATCCTTGTTTGTTCCTTGTGGGACTAACCCATGTAGGTATTGAAAGTGCAATTCACTCAAATGGATAGCTCCAAGTGATCTACATCAACATTGAGCATCCACATCTTCAACATCTACATGAAGTCATCATCGACAAAACCCGAGGTTAGTTCATCCCTCTAAGGGGGGATATCACATCTAGGGGGAGCTTTACTCTAAGACTTGAGCTAAAGCAACTCTAAAGATGTGAACACAACAATGCTTTATGTAAAAGTGGTAACCCCACTTGTGCTTGAACGATGAGTATGACCTATGATCAAGTGTTCTCACTTGACTCCTAAGTCAATATACTCATATATAGATGACCTTGTCATCGCAAATTGCTTGATAGATGCTAGAATTGGTTGTGCATGCCTTGTCACATATTTCATTTTCCATCTTATTGTGTGAGCATGCTGGTTGCATATTTTACTCATTCGAGGACATCCACTTGTTGTTTTGATTGTTTGGTTTTATTTCCTTTTGCCAAGTGGATGGACAAGAATGCCTAAGAACCTCCTCTAGCTATCTATGCTTTCCTCGTCTCAAACTCTATTCATGCTACATCACAAAATTTGATCAAGTCAGATTCAAACCACTCTGTGTGAGGAGCGCTCAGAGTCGTCATAGACTTAAACTTCCAAAACCTCTTTATGATTCTCGGTCTGACCGATACCCTACTTTCGGTCCTACCGAGATCATTAAGTTGATCTAGGTTTTCGATCTCGGTGCAACCAATTTGAACCATTCGGTCACACCGAGTTGCAACAACTGTATACAGTTTTGCATCTCGGTGCCACCGAGTTGTTCCACTCGGTCACACCGACAGGGTCGGGCTATATATAGTCATGGGCAAAAATTTGGAAATTTCTCCGAACCCCTTCGCCCGCGCGATAGCCTGCTCTGCCAACTTGGTCTCCGGATCGTCTCCTTGCCGCCAGCCGCCTCCAGTCGCTGGTCTTCGTCGCCGTCAACGGAAATTCAACCCCGCCGTTGCCGCCGTAGCGAGTCTCCGCTGAACTAGGGTATGGACTCGATCTTTGTGCTATTCCCCAATCCGATTCTTAGCACATTGTGATCATCATGATTCTTGCCACGTTTGTTAAACTTCTATCCAGTCAATGAACTCGTAGATTAGGTTTAATTCAAAAAATTTAGGGTTAGGTTTCCGCCGAAACCATCTCGGACCCACCGAGTTGAAAAACTCGGTCCCACCGATTTGGCTTATGCCACTGCACAAGTGAGACTCGGTCTGACCGAGAATTACTTATCGGTGTGACCGATTTTGGAACTCTGTGAAACCCTAGCAGTCTCGGTGCCACCAAATTGTGACTCGGTCTGACCGAGTTCACTAGTTTAGGTGCCAAAACTGCTTCGGTATCACCGAGTTTAGAAATCGGTAGATCCGAGATGCTTTCAGTGGGAAACTAAAACTAAGTTTTTGAATTATTCTTTTGCAAAAATCTCTGCATTTTGTGATGCTTATCCACTCTATCTCATCTATAACCTATTCACAGGGTCAGCAGTCAGAGTTTGCATCATGTCAGACCAAAGTGATAGCCAGAACTTGTCAGAGCAGAAAGTATAGATGAGTGAGGGCACTAGTCCCTCAGGTTCCTCAGATGATGGCAGCAGGAGCACCCCTAGCAATCTGCCTAAAGCTGCCACAAGACAGAGAAAGAAGAGAACCTCAGACTCAGAAGATGAGGATTATGTGGCAGAAGAGGACAGCAGCAGACCAGAAGAGGAGATGTGGATATGCCCCACAGATTCAGGAGCTCATCAACTCTAAGATGGGCACGGGCATATACTTATTGGACAAGGAACACCTGCCCATCCGTCCAGACTTTGAAGATAATCAAGTGGCCATGACTGAGAATGAGCCATCATCTGCCCAAGCACAAGCCAAGAAGGAGAAGGCGAGGAAGGAGAAAGCTGCCAAGATGCCTACTCAAGAGGAGGCATCTGAATATTTCCTGAAAACCAAACAAGAGCAGCTTGGTTACTTGATTGCATCCTCCCTGCGCATTGAGCAAGGACTAGCCACCCTAACTCAGAACCAGGCAAGCTTAGAGAGGATCATGGAACAAAAGTTCTATGACTTGGATGTCAAAGTGACAGAGATTCAGACTGCAGTGGAGCAGCTCTAGGATGACATGCAGGAGAGGAGAGGCAAGACTACAACTGATGCCTTTGCCAGAGTGCCACGAGGTCCGAGGTCGTCTACAGTGCCAGTTGCTGACCCCAGAGCTACCACGTCTGCACCAGCTACAGCCTCAGTTCCACCAGCTCCAGCGTCCACTTCAGCCTCGACTCCGACCACGTCTACAGAAGGCTTCGTCCTTGGAGTGCTCCGGACTCCACCACCACCTGAAGATCAAGCCTGAGTGTCGACTTAGCACTATGCATTTTCTAGGAACTTTTTGGTAACTTGTTTCCAAAGGGGGAGAAAATGTATAGATCATAGGCTTCGAGAGAGAGTGTTGCTTTTATTCTCTCTTGTTTTATTTGGTGGTTTTTTCGAACTTTGTTTGCTTTTGTGTGAGATACTATGTCATTGCTCATGAGACATTGATGATCATGTGTTTGATCATAAGCTACACTTAATGTTTGCTTAATATTATCATCTTATCTATCTTATGTGATCATTCACTATTCTTGGTGATGAGTGCATGTATTTCATTCTTATCATTTTAAGCGCTCCACCAAGATGTATGTGACATGGAAGAGTAACCCATGACTCTAACTCTTTGTGCATTTGCAGTCCAAAGCAAATTTTAAATATGCACAAATTTAGGGGGAGCTCTTACTTGTCACATACTTCTCAAAGCGACGATATATTTCATGCTTATTATCATTTGTCGAAGCTTTGATCTATATGTTGTCATCAATTACCAAAAAGGGGGAGGTTGAAAGTGCAACTATCCCTAGGTGGTTTTGGTAATTCATAACAACATATAGCTCATTGAGCTAATGCTATTCCAAGATGACTATTTCAGGAAAGCTCAATGATTGGCATGGCATGGATGTGAAAGTGGAACCCTCAAAATGCTAAGGACAAAGGATTGGCTCAAGATCAAAAGCTCAAGACTCTTCATTTTATATTTTAGTGATCCAAGATCACATTGAGTCTTTAGGAAAAGCCAATATTATCAAGGAGGGATGAGGTGTTGCTTAATGAGCCTCTTGCTTCATGTGCTTAGTGATATGCTCCAAAACCCTCAACTACTTTCCCATATCCACATATGACCTAAACCCTAAGCCAAACTCGGTCCTACCGATTCTTTCTATCCGGCGCCACCGAGTTTCACTTGTCATAAGCCACTGCCAAACCCTAGCAATTCGGTTCTACCGATAGGGATCTCGGTCTCACCGAGATGGGATTGCAAACTCTCTGTTTCCCTTTCGTAACTTTTCGGTCTCACCGAAAGAGCGAATCGGTCCCACCGAGATTGCAGTGTGAACTCTCCGTTTCCTTTTTGTAACTTTTCGGTCTCACCGAAAGAGCAAATCGGTCCCACCGAGTTTACCTGACCAACTCTCTGGTTAGCTTATTACCAAACTCGGTCTCACCGAGTTTGTGTAATCGGTCTCACCGAGATTACGTTATGCCCAAACCCTAACCATATCGGTCCTACCGAGTTGCATGTCAGTCCCACCGAAAATCTCTAACGGTCACTAGGTTTACCTTTTCGGTCCGACCGAGTTTGTTGATTCAGTCCCACCGAGATTGGAAAACTGTGTGTAACAGTTGGATTTTGTGTGGAGGCTAATATACCCCTCCACCTCCTCTTCATTCGTGGAGAGAGCCATCAGAACACATACACAATTCCAACTCATATGTTCTGAGAGAGAACCACCTACTCATGTGTTGAGACCAAGATATTCCATTCCTACCGTATGAATCTTGATCTCTAGCCTTCCCCAAGTTGCTTTCCACTCAAATCTTCTTTCCACAAAATCCAAATCCTATGAGAGAGAGTTGAGTGTTGGGGAGACTATCATTTGAAGAACAAGAGCAAGGAGTTCATCATCAACACACCATTTGTTACTTCTTGGAGAGTGGTGTCTCCTAGATTGGCTAGGTGTCACTTGGGAGCCTCCGACAAGATTGTGGCGTTGAACCAAGGAGTTTGTAAGGGCAAGGAGATCGCCTACTTTGTGAAGATCTACCGCTAGTGAGGCAAGTCCTTCATGGGCGATGGCCATGGTGGGATAGACAAGGTTGCTACTTCGTGGACCCTTCGTGGGTGGAGCCCTCCGTGGACTCGCGTGACCGTTACCCTTCGTGGGTTGAAGTCTCCATCAACGTGGATGTAGGATAGCACCACCTATTCGAACCACGGGGAAAACATCCGTGTCTCCAATTGCGTTTGAATTCTCCAAACCCTTCCCTTCACATTCTTGCAAGTTGCATGCTTTACTTTCCACTGCCAATATACTCTTTGCATGCTTGCTTGAATTGTGTGATGATTGCTTGACTTGTCCTACAATAGCTAAAATCTGCCAAGAACTAAAATTGGGAAAAGGTTAAGTTTTTATTTGGTCAAGTAGTCTAATCACCCACCCTCTAGACATACTTTCAATCCTACATCAGTGCATCGAAGAAGGCGATAAAGCGGCAATGCTTTTTCTCCTAGTCTGGAGATAAAGCGGCTTAAAGCTGCCACACATCCGGCTAGTTGTTGGACCTGTTTAAGGTCTGTTGGTGTAGCCAATTGAGACAAAGCTCGGATTTTGGCTGGATTTTCCTCAATTCCTCTATTGGAGACGATGAAGCCCAGCAGTTTTCCGGCGGGAATGCCAAAAACACACTTTTCCGGATTGAGCTTGATGTCATATGTATGGAGGTTGTCGAATGTGAGACACAGATCATCTATCAATGACTCGACATGCCTAGTTTTGATGATGATGTCGTCCACATATGCTTCAACTGTCTTGCCGATCTGTTTCTCCAGGCATGTTTGAATCATGCGTTGGTAGGTGGCGCCGGCGTTTTTAAGTACAAAGGGCATAGTGTTGTAGCAGAACGGCCCATATGGGGTAATGAATGCCGTTACGGCTTGGTCGGACTCCTTAATTTTGATTTGATGGTATCCGGAGTATGCGTCGAGGAAACACAGTGAGTCGTGTCCCGCGGTAGCGTCAATAATCTGATCGATGCGAGGGAGGGGAAGGGATCCTTATGGCAGGCCTTGTTGAGGTCTTTGAAATCGACGCATAGGCACCAGGATTTATCCTTCTTTGGCACCATCACCAGGTTTGCTAGCCAGTCCGGGTGTTTTATTTCTCTGATGAATCCAGCCTCGATTAACTTGGCTAGATCCTCCCCCATAGCTTGTCCTTTGGGTTCGGAAAAGCGCCGCAGTGTTTGCTTGACCGGTTTATATCCCTTCAATATGTTGAGGCTGTGTTCAGCCAACCTGCGTGGGATTCCTGGCATATCAGAAGGGTGCGAGGCGAATATGTCCCAGTTCTCGCGCAGGAATTCTCGTAGCACGGCGTCCACCGTTGGGTCCAGCTGTACCCCGATGGATGCTGTCTTCTTGGGGTCCGTCGGGTGGACTTGAAATTTGACTATTTTGTCTGCTGGTTTAAAGCAGGTGGATTTGGGTCGCTTGTCCAGGATTACGTCATCCTTATCCACCGTGGAGCGCAGCGCGGTTAACTCTTCGGCCGTGAGGGCTTCAGACAGTGCCTCAAGGTCCAGGGATGCGGTTTTATTTTCGGTGCAGAATGCTATGTCTGGATCACTGGCAAGAGTGATAATACCATTGGGCCTGGGCATCTTGAGCTTCATGTACCCGTAATGAGGTATAGCTTGGAAGCGTGTAAATGCATCTCGCCCCAATAGGGCGTGATATCCACTGTTGAAAGGGGCCACTTGGAAGGTTATCTCTTCGGACCGATAATTCTCCGGCGTGCCAAATACCACGTCGAGCATGATTTTTCCCGCGCATTACGCCTCCCGACTGGGAATGATTCCTTGGAAGGTCGTGCTACTTTGCTCGATGCGGCTCCTGTCTATTTCCATTTTGTTGAGTGTCTCCTCGTAGATAAGGTTTAGTCCACCGCCGCCATCCATGAGCACTTTGGTGAGCCAAAAACCGTCCACAATTGGATTGAGGATCAAGGCGGCTAGTGCCCGGGCTGTCCAACATTTTGGTTTGTCACTGGCATTGGAAGTTATGGCTATGTCGTTCCAGTGGTTTGTTGCTGCGAATTGGCAGACTTCGGCGAGGTCGCGGAGCGCCCTTTTGTGCCAATTGTTTGAAACGAAAGTCTCAAAGACCGTCAATACGCTGAGGTCATCATCTTCCGGGGGTGTTGCTCTGAGGTATTTTTGGTGAGGATATCCTCGCCGCTCTTGGCCACTTGCCGGAGTATCCAACATGCTCTAAGGTTGTGGGTTGGTATGGTATCCGGTGTTGTGTGTATTCTGCATGGCCTATCGAGCCATCCATCTAGAACGGTTCCGTGCCGCGTAATGGGCTTAGATTTCTTTACTATTGGGTCGGGCGCCCCATGAGGGTGCATCCTTTTTGCCCGGACGAGGGGTTGAGTGGAAACCGGTGGTTCCGAGCGAGCCGCCTGAGTTTTCTAGGCGCTTTCCATTGCCCAGTCCTTTTGTAGTATGGTTGCCAAGTCAGCAAAGTGTAATACACGACGGCGGTTGATGGCGTTGAGGATTCCTTCGTCCATGCAATTATTGCAGAATACTAAGATCGCGTCTTCGTCGCGGCACTCTTTAATCTTGTCTTTGACAAGAAGGAATCTGGCCCAAAAGTGATGGACTGTTTCTTGAGACTGCTGTCGTATGTACATCGCGTATATCTGGGTGGGTGGGTAGCTTTAAATCCGAACCCTAACCCAATTTGGGATCCGGAGTTTGAGAAACTTCCGAGCTTAATAGTTCGGGCTCCGGGATATCAACCGATTTTTCAGGTCCACCGTCCGATTCTAGGTTCGGAGGACAGGGCGTGTTGTTCCGCAGACAGGTATCCGGCTCTTCGAGCTCAGAAATCCTAACATAGTTCGACCTCAATATAGAGGAAGAGTTGTTGTTTTCCTCCGCTACTACCGCTATCTGATGGGTGATCGGCGGAGATGTGTTTTCTCTGTGATTGGGTTTAAGCCCAATCCGATCGTAGTCTGTAGCGACCCCCAAGGCGGCGATGCGATCCAAGAGTTCGTTTAAAGATGACAACTCCGTCGGATCCATCCGTTTGGAGTATTCGGAGTCAACACGGAGGCGATTTTCGTTGACTTGAGAAGTCATCGTCGGCTTAATGGCCGCACGGGCGGTCATGGTAAAGCCGCCCAGCCGGAGGGTTTGGCCTGAGGCCAGGGCTCCTCCGGAGGTGATACTGTCCTTGATAACAAGGTGAGCCATCAATCCTGTCTTTGACGTCACAGCGGAACTCTCAATGAAAGCACCAATGTCGGTGTCAAAACCGGCGGATCTCGGGTAGGGGGGTCTCGAACTGTGCGTCTAAGGTCGATGGTAACAGGAGACAGGGGACACGATGTTTACCTAGGTTTGGGCCCTCTCTATGGAGGTAATACCCTACTTCCTGCTTGATTGATCTTGATGGATATGAGTATTACAAGAGTTGATCTACCACGAGATCGTAATGGCTAAAACCCTAGAAGTCTAGCCTGTATGATTGTGATTGCCTCTACGGACTAAACCCTCCGGTTTATATAGACACCGGAGGGGACTAGGGTTATAAAAAGTCGGTTACAGAGAAAGGAATCTTCATATCCGAACGCTAGGCTTACCATCCACGCCAAGGAGAGTCCCATCCGAACACGGGAGAGAGTCTTCCATCTTGTATCTTCACGGCCCATCAGTCCGGCCCATGTCCAACAGGTCGGACGCCCAAGGACCCCTTAATCCAGGACTCCCTCAGCCGGCGACGGCGCCAGGCGGACTTGCGGGCGGTCGAACTCCCACCCCTGGGAGCAAGGCCACCGGCGATGTCGGGCCGCAACACAAAGATGGGGATGAGGGGAGGGACGCGGTCACGGCACACCACCGGGCGGCCCGCCGCAATGTCGTCGGCCTCGGCGAGGTCCGCCCACACCACTCAAGATGGGACGGGGGGGGGGGGTAGCGACGGAGGGGGTGAGGCCGGTGGCGAGGGAGTCGCCCAGGGCGTCGCCAGAGCCTGCAGGTGCCATCTTCGATGACAGCATTTCAAATTAGTAGTGAACTATTGACCATTAACATATAGAAGAAAGACAAGTCTATAATTCACTAAGACGCATGAACATTTTGCAAAACCATTAAACTAAGTAGAATCTGTTCTGGGCCAAAGTAGAAGCAAAGGAAAAAAGGAATAGGAAATGTCGTGGATGATCTTCAAGTTCTTGTGGACTATTTTTTACTATTATTATTATTTTACCTTATACTCCCTCCGTCCCAAAATAAGTGTCTCAAATTTAGTATAATTTTATACTAAAATTAGTACAAAGTTGAAACACTTATTTTGAGACGGAGGAGTATTAGATATAAAGAAAACATTGAGTACACTCACATCTTGTGGTAGCTAAACCCAAAATATATAGAAGACCATAAACGAAGGAAAAACAACCAATACTATTGGCCTTTGGAGAGGCGATTTTCTATGCATGGTGGTAACTATGCAACCATGGTGGCAGCTACACACCCTTTGGCATAAGTGCCTTTTTTGATATATGAGGTGTCAGGTTTCTTATGGCATTGGCACAAGTGCATTTTTGTTTTATAGAAATGACTTTTTCGCACTTCTCTTTGTCTTTTTATTACCTTTTTACACAAGTGCCTTTTGATTGTGTAGAAAGGGCCTTTTCTCACTTCTCTCAGTCTTCTTGCTTACCTTCTTGGTATAATTGCCCATTTGCTTGCCTAGCTGGTCCAAAGTCGCGCTATTTTTGTTATAGAGTTATTTTTTATGGTCCAAAATAATTATAGATAAAAATTGGGGCCAAAATTGGGGCCATGCGTAGCTACCACCATAGGTAGCAAATTATTTTCTTTTTGTAAAAATTGTCATACGACCACAAGAAAATATATTTTTTGTAAAACTTGTCATGGTTGCATAAAACATTAAATATACAAGTTTTTCCATATCATCATTTAGAAAAAATATGGACAAATTGCCATGATTTTAGAAAAACATAGGAAAGTGAATCTGCCATGATATAAAAAACATAATAGAAAATTATGGAGTTGCTTTGGTCCACCATCTACATTTTGTCAGCAAAGTCGTACACAAAAAAGTGACAATGGTGTAAAAAAGTAGGGGGCATTTCAAGGATTGCTATGGGGGTATGCCATGCTAGCGTTGTAAGAAATCACCATATGTACTGGTTTTGAAAGTGTGCTCGTGTAGGGAAATAGCAAAAAAAACTAGATTTTGCTATGAGAGTATTAGAAAAGTTATTGTTAGAATATTTGCCATGTTTTTTAATAAATGAAAAGGTTCTAAAATTGCCATTTTAGCACATTGGCAGGTAGTCCGTACGCATCCTAGAATTTTTATTACAAATAGCATGTCGATTTCTCTTTTTTTTAGATCATGGCAAATCCTTTTTTGGACCATGGAAAATTTACTTTATGGACCATGGCAATTCTTTTTTGGCCCCTGGCAAATTTAGCGAACAATCCACTGTATAATATTTTTGTTCTCTATCACGGCAAATTTAGTTCTTGTACCATGGCAATTTTATATTTGGACTATGGCAAATTTATTTGTTGGACCATAAGGAAAATTCATTTCTCTTATGAAACAAAGACAACTTAGGTTCAAACAGAATTATTAAGTTTTTTGTTTGTTTTTAAGCTATGGAAGATTTAATTTTTCATGCATGTCAATTGTAAGTTTTCATGTATGGCATTTAGGTATGGCAAACTTATGTTGAAAGACACATCCTACCAGTTAGTTGTTTTGAATTCTTAAACCATTGTTTGAATTGTAAAAAAAAATCAACTTTCGAGCCATGGCAAATTGCATTCGCTGGACAACGGATAATTTTACATACACGACAATTTCTCCAAGCCACGGTATATTTCAGAGACATGTCAAATGGTTTCTTTAAATGGCCAAAACAATTAAAAGTCATGGCAATTTATCATCTAGACTTGTGTTTTGAAAAATTTAATATATTTTTAATCCCTAGCTATGTTGTTGTTCTATTTTAAAACAGATGGCATGTTTTGTATGTTTTTAGCTAAAACAAGCCGTGTGCAAAATATTATCTCTTTTAAGGCTTGTTTTTTACGATGTTCAAGCTAGGCCTTTTTCTAGCCCACTTTTTATACTGGTATGTGCTTTTTCTGTAAAGAGAATTTTATTGTGATGAAGGGGTTAGGGTTCACACCGGGGTTCTCTTTCCAGAGAAAAAATTCGTTCGATCTGGTGCACCATCCATCACGAACAAATCATTCACTAGGGATGGCTCCGAGATCTAATGTCTGATTGCTATTGCGGTCCTTTTTTGCATCAATTGTTTACTACATTAAATATCATATTTTGTTATACAAATAGCGCATTACAAATTTACATTGTTGAAGTAGTTGTATAACACAACCAGGGGTCGTACCTCAAATTTTTAGGCCGCGAAGTGAAATCACAATTTTATCACATGTACAAGAAAGCCAACTGGGTAATTATCATTACACGCGCGACTGCTCCGTGAAAAAGTAGCAAAACACAATTCCATTTTTTTAGATTTTCTAAAAATGATTATTCAAATGATCAATGGAAGAAGTAGTATAAAAAACCCTAATTATAGGACACCCAAGCAAACCTGAAAATAATAATCAGAGGTTGTTTGGATAAATAAAATTGCATGTAATTTTAACTAAACATGTATTTGGTAGGAATTTAAGAAAATCAATTTTATTAATAATTCCATTAGAGATAAGTATGGACATAATCTTTTTTGGATGAGAATGGTAAATTTGTGTGCAAGAGATATGGTAGATTGGTTTATAGAAAAAACCTCTGTTTATCATTTTCTCCCAAACTCAATTTTTTGATTATATGAAAACTAAGATTTACTTATTCTTTAAGTTTGTTATGCTAACCAAGCAAATAATTAGTTAATTACAGTCGTAAGCATGCTTAAGACATACTCATTTAGTAAAATCTTCATATCCAAACACCTCCACAGAATATTTGAGAAGTCGTTGGAGGAGAATAGAGGGTGGAGATGAGGAGTCTCAAAGATAATTTCTAATGGTTTAATTTGCATGGATTTGTTTTAACATTGATAAATCAAGAAAGACAAATAAGAGAAGATGGATAATTTGACGTGCCTGCTTCAAAAGTTCTTTCGTGAGGCTGCGAACATGGGAGAGATGAGAGAAAGAGAGCTAAGCTGGAACGTTGGCCTCGATATGTGGGTTGGTTATGAGTTGGATAATATTATTATTTCCTATTTACAACTTAACACCTTGTTGGTCTTTAATTTTCTTATAGTACTATAATGTAATAGTAGCACTTAAAACAAGCCCCAAACCCATGTGAATGTACGAATTTGAACACAACTCTAGTTGTGACCCTCCCCAAGGTCCAATCTATGCTCTTCTCCATCTCTTTGTCGCCGCTATGGTGGCATGCGATTGATAGTATAGGATCCTCGTCTCTCATTTGTTTAGATTATGTTTTGGTTTCATAGTGACATGTTGCCACAATGTGGTGGCAGTGCTATCTCAAATAAACACCATGTGCTTCTAGTCCCATCTCCTAGGGCTCAATGTAGTGTTGTCGAGGAGTTTGAGAGTTTTTGTCCTCTTCGGTCTTATTGGATGGTTTGTTTCTATTAATTGTTTTATCAGTGTGGCTCTGTAGGCATCATTAGTGACATTATCATCGTCTTCAATAACCTTTATGCTCAAGCTTTTGGAGCAAGGTCACCGGCTTGGTCTGGCGATTTTGCACGGTTGCTGCCTAGATTAGGGAGGTGGCTCCACCGGTATGATTGGTGTGGTTTCCAATCTCCATCGTACACGATGGTCCACCATTGCGCAACTCAACGAGGTATCATCCTCTACAGGCCTTTGCAAATGCTTCGACGGTTGAAATTCTTGATGTTTTCCATAGCGGGCAAGAGCTATGGGCACAATGACAATGGGTTTTAATCTATAATTATTTTGGACTATAAAAAATAACTCTATAACAAAAATAGTGTGACTTTGGACCAGCCGGGCAAGCAAAACGGGCAATTATGCCAAAAAGGTAAGCAAGAAGACTGAGAGAGGTGAGAAAAGGCCCTTTCTACACAATGAAAAGGCACTTCTGTCAAAAAGTTAATAAATAGGACAAAGAAAAGTGAGAAAAGTCATATCTATGCAACAAAATGCACTTGTGCCAATGCCATAAGAAACCTGACACCTCATATATCAAAAAAGGCACTTATGCCAAAGGGTGTGTAGCTGCCATCATGCGTGCGTAGCTACCACCATGCATAGAAAATCGCCTCTCTTTTACAAAAATGCATTTTGTTTTCGCATGCAAACTAATTTGCCACCCCCTAGAAAATGGCAAACAATTTTCCATGACAAAATGCATCTTAACTTGCCATTTTCTATAGTGTGGGTTGCCATGGTGAGTTCTTGAAAATTGAAAAAAAAACTAACTTGCCATCCTAGCAATATCTTTAGTTGTTGCCATAGGCGGAAAAAAATATCTTCGGCTACAATGGCAGTGCATATTTAGTAGCGGTGCAAAAAGGGTAAGTTTAGTTCCATGCTTCAATAACTAGGCACATGAAAAGCTCTACTTAGAAACATCTACAGTCACGCGCCTCAAACCCGTCTCATACGTCCGGGCAGGCCGCCTGGTCACTGTCTGGTCACATTTTTTTTACCTAGACGGTCCCCTCAAACGGCCCTCAAATGCCCGAGCTGATCGGCACCCGTCATATCCAGCCCAAATATTGCGCGTATATGGGGGCGCCTGGGCACGCCCACGTCGGACCCGACAGCCCGTCCCCACCCCAAAGTGCACCAAATTCAGCCCTTCCAGAGCTGCCGGATCCATTTGCGCCCTCCTCTCTTCTTCCTCTTCCCCGCCGTCCGGCTCGCAGCTCCACCATCGCGCGCGCTCCGCAATCATTCCTAGCCTCTGTGTCAGTAGCTCCGGCAAAGCAGTCCTCTCTCCCGTCCTCGCCGCAGGGGACATTGTCTCCGACCCGGACGCCACCGCGGTATGTCTAACAACTCTCTGGTTTCGCCTTACGCTTGATGTGTTCGACACATTGTCTGGCCAGGTTTTTTGTAATTTTGTTAGGGAAAACGATGGATTTCAATGCTTTGTCAGACGAGGAGTATGGACCGATGGAGCTTGACCAAATGATTCAAGATGAGTTCTTCGATTCCTCGGATTCGGACGAACAAGTGGACATCATCATGATCATGAGCATGCAAGAGGAAATGGACCTCCCAGTGGAGCATATTCTCAACTTCAAGGGCTCAATGAAAGGAAGAAGAGTGATCAACCGGGATAGGGTGTCTGGAGCAAAGCTACTGTACAGGGATTACTTTGCTCCCAAGCCCGGTTTCTCGGATGATCCATGGTTTCGTCGCCATTTTGCATGCAGAAACCATTGTTTTGCGCATTGTAGAGGGGGTGGAGGGACACGGAGACTACTTCAAGCTCACAAGGGATTGCTCTCTTTCTCACCCAAGCAGAAGTGCATGGCTACTCTGAGGATGCTTGCACTTGGTACCATTGCAGATGCAGTTGGTGAGATGGTCAGGATGGGGGAGAGTACATGCTTGAAGACTACTGTCAAGTTTGCCCGCGCCGTGGTGGAGGTGTTTGTACCTGAGTATCTCAAAGAACCAAATGTGCAGGACATGGAGAAGTTGTTGGCTATTGGAGAGGCAAGGTGGTTTCCAAGAATGCTTGGATCAATTGATTCATGCATTGTGTTGGGGATATAACCAGACGGTGTGACCCGCCCAGGAGGGACCGGGTTACACTATTGGAGAATCATAAGGGAAGGCCTAAGTAGGCCCAAGAAGATAAGGTATGAAGACTCGAGGCAGCTTACGAGGTGGGCCTATTGAAGGCCCAAGACCCGGAGATGGCGTCATAACCCGGAGGTGTGAGCCGCCCGATGGCGACTTGCCTAGCAAGGCAAGGCGACTTAGAACCCGAGTCGGTCATGTTGTATGATCCGGCTTGGACTCTTGTAAGCCCAGGGCCTCGACCTGTGTATATAAAGGCAAGAAACTGCGGCAGTTAAACTCAAGTTACAATCAATCAAGAGCTAGGTTAAGCGATTTCGTTCCCTTGTAATCGATACTCAATCAATACAACACAAAGCAGGAAGTAGGCTTTTACCTTGTTGGTGAGGGGCTGAACCTGGGTAAACTCGTGTCTCTCGTCCTGCTCAACCCCTTTAAGCTAATCACCGTAGCCATGGCCTCACACCTAAGTCCTTTCACAAGGGCATCTGCCATGACAAAACCACGACAGTTGGTTCCCATCGTCGGGCCAGTGCATGGTGGTTTCGAGTTCTTGGAGGGTTCTTTCCCAGGGATATGAAGGAAATATGCCCTGGAGGCAATAATAAAGTTGTTATTATTTATATTTCCTTATATCATGATCAATGTTTATTATTCATGCTAGCATTGTATTAACCGGAAACTTAGTACATGTGTGAATACATAGACAAACAAAATGTCACTAGTATGCCTCTACTTGACTAGCTCGTTAAATCAATGATGGTTATGTTTCCTAACCATAGACATGAGTTGCCATTTGATTAACGGGATCATATCATTGGAGAATGATGTGATTTACTTGACCCATCCGTTAGCTTAGCACGATGATCGTTTAGTTTGACGCTATTGCTTTCTCCATAACTTATACATGTTCCTATGACTATGAGATCATGCAACTCCCGAATACCGGAGGAACACTTAGTGTGCTATCAAACGTCACAACATAACTAGGTGACTATAAAGATGCTCTACGGGTGTCTCCGATGGTGTTTGTTGAGTTGGCATAGATCGAGAATAGGATTTGTCACTCCGAGTATTGGAGAGGTATCTCTGGGCCCTCTTGGTAATGCACATCACTATAAGCCTTGCAAGCAATGTGACTAATGAGTTAGTTACGGGATGATGCATTATAGAACGAGTTAAGAGACTTGCTGGTAAGGAGATTGAACTTGGTATTGAGATACCGACGGTCGAATCTCGGGCAAGTAACATACCGATGACAAAGGGAACAACGTATATTGTTATGCCGTTTGACCGATAAAGATCTTCGTAGAATATGTGGGAGCCAATATGAACATCCAGGTTCCGCTATTGGTTATTGACCAGACACGTGTCTCGGTCATGTCTACATAGTTCTCGAACCCGTAGGGTCCGCACGCTTAATGTTCGGTGACGATCAGTATTATGAGTTGATGTGTTTTGACGTACCGAAGGTAGTTCGGAGTCCCGGATATGATCACGGACATGACGAGGAGTCTCAAAATGGTCGAGACATAAACATTGATATATTGGAAGACTATGTTTGGACATCGGAATGGTTCCGGATGAGTTCGGGTATTTTCTGGAGTACCGAGAGGTTTCCAGAACCCCCCGGGGAGTCAATGGGCCTTAATGGGCCATTGTGGAAAGCAGGAGGAGGCGGCCAACGTGGCCCCCCCCAAGCCCAATCCGAATTGGGAGGGGGGGTCGGCCCCCTTTCCTTCTCTCCATCTCCCCCTTCCTTCCCTCTCCTACTCCAACTAGGGAAGGGGGAATCCTACTCCCATCGGGAGTAGGACTCCCCCCATGGGCTCGCCTAGGAGGCCGGCCCTCTCCCCCTCCTCCACTCCTTTATATACGGGGGAGGGGGCACCCCATAGACACACAAGTTGATCATTGATCCCTTAGCTGTGTGTAGTGCCCCCCTCCACCATAATCCACCTCGGTCATATCGTAGCGGTGCTTAGGCGAAGCCCTATTCCGGTAGCATCATCATCACCGTCATCACGTTGTCATGCTGACGATGCTCTCCCTCGACACTCAGCTAGATCGAGAGTTCGCGGGACGTCACCAAGCTGAACGTGTGCAGATTGCGGAGGTGCCATACTTTCAGTACTAGGATCGGTCGGATTGTGAAGACGTACTACTACATCAACCGCGTTGTCATAACGCTTCCACTTACGGTCTACGAGGGTACGTAGACAACACTCTCCCCTCTTGTTTCTATGCATCACCATGATCTTGCATGTGCGTAGGAGTTTTTTTAATATTACTACGTTCCCCTACAGTGGCATCCAAGCCAGGTTTATGCGTAGATGTTATATGCACGAGTAGAACACAAAGGAGTTGTGGGCGTGGGTATATACATATTGCTTGCCATCACTAGTTGATTCTTGATTCAGAGGTAGTGTTGGATGAATCGGCCCAGACCGACATCACGCGTACGTGCTACCTCTTGAGCATTGCGTTGGTTTTCCCTTGAAGAGGAAAGGGTGATGCAGTAAAGTAGCGTAAGCATTTCCCTCAGTTTTTGAGAACCAAGGTATCAATCCAGTAGGAGATCACGCTCGAGTCCCACGCACTTACACAAACAAATAAGAACCTCGCAACCAACGCGATAAAGGGGTTGTCAATCCCTTCACGATCACTTATGAGAGTGAGATCTGATAGATATGATAAGATAATATTTTTGGTATTTTTATGATAAAGAGAAATAAAGATGCAAAGTAAAAAAAGGGCAATAGAAATAGCTAAGTGTTGGAAGATTAATATGATGAAAGATAGACCCGTGGGCCAAAGATTTCACCACTAGTGGCTTCTCTCAAGAGCATAAGTATTACGGTGGGTAAACGAATTACTGTCGAGCAATTGATAGAATTGAGCATAGTTATGAGAATATCTAGGTATGATCATGTATATAGGCATCACGTCCGCGACAAGTAGACCGAAATGATTCTGCATCTACTACTATTACTCCACACATAGACCGCTATCCAGCATGCATCTAGAGTATTAAGTTGATAAGAACAAAGTAATGCTTTAAGTAAGATGACATGATGTAGAGGGATAAACTCATGCAATATGATATAACCCCCATCTTTTTATCCTCGATAGCAACAATACAATACGTGCCGTTTCCCTTTCTGTCACTGGGATCGAGCGCCGTAAGATTGAACCCAAAGCTAAGCGCTTCTCCCATTGCAAGAAAGATCAATCTAGTAGGACAAACCAAACCGATAAATCAAAGAGACTTGCAAAGATAAACCAATCATACATAAAATAATTCAGAGGAGATTCAAATATTGGTCATAGATAAACTTGATCATAAACCCACAATTCATCGGATCTCGACAAACACACCGCAAAAGAAGATTACATTGAATATATCTCCAAGAGAATTGAGGAGAACTTTGTATTGAGATCCAAAGATAGAGAAGAAGCCATCTATCTAATAACTATGGACCCATAGGTCTGAAGTAAACTACTCACACATCACCGGAGAGGCCATGGAGTTGATGTAGAGGCCTTCTGTGATCAATGCCCCCTCCGGCGGAGCTCCAGAAAAGGCCCCAAGATGGGATCTCTCGGGTACAGAAGGTTGCGGCGGTGGAATTAGGTTTTCGTGGTGCTCCTGGATGTTTGGGGGTACGTGGATATATATAGGAGGAAGAAGTATGTCGGTGGAGCAACGAGGGGCCCACGAGGGTGGAGGGCGCGCCCAGGGGGTAGGCACGCCCCCTGCATCGTGCCCTCCTCGATCGTTTCTTGATGCCCACTCCAAGTCTCCTGGATCACATTTGTTGAGAAAATCACGTTCCCGAAGGTTTCATTCCGTTTGGACTCCGTTTGATATTCCTTTTCTGCGAAACCCTAAAATAGGCAAAAAAAACAACAATTTGGGCTGGGCCTCCGGTTAGTAGGTTAGTCCCAAAAATGATATAAAAATGTAAAATAAAGCCCATTAACATCCAAAACAGATGATATAATAGCATGGAGCAATCAAAAATTATAGATACGTTGGAGACGTATCAAGCATCCCCAAGCTTAATTCCTGCTCGTCCTCGAGTAGGTAAATGATAAAAAAGAATTTTTGATGTGGAATGCTTTCTAACATATTTCTCAATGTATTTTTTCTTTATTGTGGCATGAATATTCAGATCCAAAAGATTCAAGATAAAAGTTTAATATTGACATAAAAATAATAATACTTCAAGCATACTAACTAAGCAATCATGTCTTCTCAAAATAACATGGCCAAAGAAAGTTCATCCCTATAGTTTGGTCATGCTCCATTTTCGTCACACAAGAATGCTCTCATCATGCACAACCCCGATGACAAGCCAAGCAATTGTTTCACACTTTAGTAATCTCAAACTTTTCAACTTTCACGCAATACATGAGCATGAGCCATGGATATAGCACTATGGGTGGAATAGAATATAATGAAGGGGTTTATGTGGAGAAGACAAAAAAGGAGAAAGTCTCACTTCGACGCGGCTAATCAATGGGCTAGGGAGATGCCCATCAATTGATGTCAATTCAAGGAGTAGGGATTGCCATGCAACGGATGCACTAGAGCTATAAATGTATGAAAGCTCAACAAAATAAACTAAGTGGGTGTGCATCCAACTTGCTTGCCCACGAAGACCTAGGGCACTTGAGGAGGCCCATTGTTGGAATATAGAAGCCAAGTTCTGTAATAAAAAGTTCCCACTAGTATATGAAAATGACAAAACAAGAGACTCTCTATCATAAAGATCAAGGTGCTACTTTGAAGCACAAGTGTGGAAACAGGATAGTAGCATTGCCCTTTTTTGGCCTTTTTTTTATTTTTTGGCCTTTCTCTTTTTTTGGGACAATGCTCTATTAATGATGATCATCACACTTCTATTTATTTACAACTCAATGATTACAACTCGATACTAGAACAAGATATGAGTCTATAAGAATGCCTCCGGCGGTGTACCGGGATGTGCAATGACTCATGAGTGACATGTATGAAAAAATTATGAATGGTGGCTTTGCCACAAATATGATGTCAACTACATGATCATGCAAGGCAATATGACAATGATGATGCGTGTCATAATAAACGGAATGGTGGAAAGTTGCATGGCAATATATCTCGGAATGGCTATGGAAATGCCATAATAGGTAGGTATGGTGGCTGTTTTGGGGAAGATATAAGGAGGTTTATGTGTGATAGAGCATATCGTATCTCGGGATTTGGATGCACCGGCGAAGTTTGCACCAACTCTCAAGGTGAGAAAGGGCAATTCACGGTATCGAAGAGGCTAGCAATGATGGAAGGGTGAGAGTGCGTATAATCCATGGACTCAACATTAGTCATAAAGAACTCACATACTTATTGCAAAAATCTACAAGTCATCAAAAACCAAGTATTACATGCATGCTCCTAGGTGGGTAGATTGTTAGGAAAAGACCATCGCTCGTCCCCGACCGCCACTCATAAGGAAGACAATCAAATAACACCTCATGTTTCAAATTTGTTACACAACGTTTACCATACGTGAATGCTACGGGACTTGCAAACTTCAACACAAGTATTCCTCAAATTCACAACTACTCAACTAGCACAACTTTAATATCACTATCTCCATATCTCAAAACAATCATCAAGTATCAAACTTCTCTTAGTATTCAATGCACTTATATGAAAGTTTTTATTATGCCTAAAAGAAAATTGCCATGTTGTTCTAAAGGACTCTCAAAATAATATAAGTGAAGCATGAGAGATCAATAATTTCTATAAAATAAAACCACCGCCATGCTCTAAAAAATATAAGTGAAGCACTAGAGCAAAAACTATATAGCTCAAAAGATATAAGTGAAGCACATAGGGTATTCTAATAAATTTCAAATCATGTGAGTCTCTCTCAAAAGGTGTGTACAGCAAGGATGATTGTGGTAAACTAAAAGGCAAAGACTCAAATCATACAAGACGCTCCAAGCAAAACACATATCATGTGGTGAATAAAAATATAGCTCCAAGTAAAGTTACCGATGGACGAAGACGAAAAAAGGGATGCCTTCTGAGGAATCCCCAAGCTTAGGCTTTTTGGTGTCCTTGTATTTTACCTTGGGGTGTAATGGGCATCCCCAAGCTTACGCTCTTGTCACTCCTTGTTCCATAATTCATCAAATCTTTACCCAAAACTTGAAAACTTCACAACACAAAACTTAAATAGAAAATCTCGTGAGCTCCGTTAGCGAAAGAAAACAAAACACCACTTCAAGGTACTGTAATGAACTCATTATTTATTTATATTTGTGTTAAACCTACTGTATTCCAACATCTCTATGGTTTATAAACTCTTTTACTAGCCATAGATTCATCAAAATAAGCAAACAACACAAGAAAAACAGAATCTGTCAAAAATAGAACAGTCTGTAGTAATCTGTAGCTAACGCAACTTCTGGAACCCCACAAATTCTAAAATAAATTGCTGGACGTGAGGAATTTATCTATTAATCATCTGAAAAAATAATTAACTACATAGAACTCTCCAAATAAAAATGGAAGCAATTCTCGTGAGCGCTAAAGTTTCTGTTTTTTTACAGCAAGATCAAAAAGACTTTCCCCAAGTCTTCCCAACGGTTCTACTTGGCACAAACACTAATTAAACACAAAAAAACACAACCAAAACAGAGGTTAGATAAATTATTTATTAATAAACAGGAGCAAAAAGCAAGGAATAAAAATAGAATTGGGTTGCCTCTCAACAAGCGCTATCGTTTAACGCCCCTAGCTAGGCATAAAAGCAAGGATAGATCTAGGTATTGCCATAATAATAGGATAGATCACGAAAAATCATTTCATATTCTCTACGTTCAGCAGCAAGTTTTCTTTGAGGCAAGCAAAAGTAATCAAAAGGGCTAAATTTAATGGGACAGAAGTCCCCAAGATCAATTTTGGGAGGTATAGGTTCCTCCTTTGGCCCCTCATATTGCACAACCAATTCATCATTACAAGCATTCTTTTGACAAAACTTCGTGAGCCTATACTCGAGAGAATAACCTAGCTCATTATTTCGAATAGCAAAATCATTATTAAGTTCGAAAATTCTATCAACTAGGACATTGATAGGAACCTTTTTTTCTAAGGTTCTCATTAAAAGCAACATAGTCTAAAGATTGAAAACGCATTATTTCCTCTTGATCAAAGAGGATTGCCTCTATGGGAGGACGGCAAGCGTCCACCCTATAGTGCGCAAAGATTTCTTTGGCCTCTTTTATTATAAATCTGAACTCATGATCCAAAAAGATAGTAGCAGCACGCTTAACAGAAGAATGCTCGATATTAGAAAACTCTAGGAAAATCCTTTGTATGCAATGATGCATGTGCATAAATTGCCTTTCAAGTTCAACTACAAGCATGGCGATAGCGTCTGCAAGACTACTAGTTCTATGAAGAATAGAACTACACATAAAAGGCAAAGCACCAGCACAAGTAAAGAAATCTTGGATAACTCCTTTTCCAATAATATTACCACTACAGATTCGGAATTTTTTTTGTATGTAAGATAGGGGGTTCTTCAGCAGGAGCATCAAAATTTTTCATGTTATTATTATTGTCCATATCAACAATAATTTCCCGAATTTCAAACATAATGGCAGAAAGTGCGAGGATCAAAAGAAAGAGGAAGGCGAACAACAAAGAGAGGGCGATTAAAACGACAAGGGTGAAGTGGGGAGAGGAAAACGAGAGGCAAATGGCAAATAATGTAATGCGAGGGATAAGAGTTTGTGATGGGTACTTGGTATGTCTTGACTTGTGAGTAGACTCCGGCAACGGTGCCAGAAATGGCTCGTTGTCAGGAGTCAAATCTTGACTTGACTTGGCGTGAATATCCCTGGCAACGGCGCCAGAAATCCTTCTTGCTCCTCTTGAGCACTGCGTTGGTTTTCCCTTGAAGAGGAAAGGGTGATGCAGTAAAGTAGCGTAAGTATTTCCCTCAGTATTTGAGAACCAAGGTATCAATCCAGTAGGAGATCACGCTCGAATCCCACGCACCTACACAAACAAATAAGAACCTCGCAACCAACGCGATAAAGGGGTTGTCAATCCCTTCATGGTCACTTACGAGAGTGAGATCTGGTAGATATGATAAGATAATATTTTTGGTATTTTTATGATAAAGAGAAATAAAGATGCAAAGTAAAATAAATGGCAATAGAAATAGCTAAGTGTTGGAAGATTAATATGATGAAAGATAGACCCAGGGGCCATAGGTTTCACTAGTGGCTTCTCTCAAGAGCATAAGTACTACGGTGGGTAAACGAATTACTGTCGAGCAATTGATAGAATTGAGCATAGTTATGAGAATATCTAGGTATGATCATGTATATAGGAATCACGTCCGCGACAAGTAGACCGAAATGATTCTGCATCTACTACTATTACTCCACACATCGACCGCTATCCAGCATGCATCTAGAGTATTAAGTTCATAAGAACAGAGTAATGCTTTAAGTAAGATGACATGATGTTGAGGGATAAACTCATGCAATATGATATAAATCCCATCTTTTTATCCTCGATAGCAACAATACAATACGCGTTGTTTCCCTTTCTGTCACTGGGATCGAGCATCGCAAGATTGAACCCAAAGCTAAGCACTTCTCCCATTGCAAGAAAGATCAATCTAGTAGGCCAAACCAAAGTGATAATTCGAAGAGACTTGCAAAGATAAACCAATCATACATAAAAGAGTTTAGAGGATATTCAAATATTGTTCATAGATAAACTTGATCATAAACCCACAATTCACCGGATCTCGACAAACACACCGCAAAAGAAGATTACATCGAATAGATCTCCAAGAGAATCGAGGAGAACTTTGTATTGAGATCCAAAGAGAGAGAAGAAGCCATCTAGCTAATAACTATGGACCCGTAGGTCTGAAGTAAACTACTCACACATCATCGGAGAGGCCATGGAGTTGATGTAGAGACCCTTCGTGATCAATGCCCCCTCCGGCGGAGCTCCGGAAAAGGCCCCAAGATGGGGTCTCTCGGGTACTGAAGGTTGCAGCGGTGGAATTAGGTTTTCGTGGTGCTCTTGGATGTTTGGGGGGTACGTGGATATATATAGGAGGAAGAAGTACGTCGGTGGAGCAACGAGGGGCCCACGAGGGTGGAGGGCGCGCCCAGGGGGGTAGGCGCGCCCCCTGCCTCGTGCCCTCCTCGATCGTTCCTTGACACCCACTCCAAGTCTCCTAGATCACGTTTGTTGAGAAAATCACGTTCCCGAAGGTTTCATTCCGTTTGGACTCCGTTTGATATTCCTTTTTTGTGAAACCCTAAAATAGGCAAAAAAAACAGCAATTTGGGCTGGGCCTCCGGTTAGTAGGTTAGTCCCAAAAATGATATAAAAGTGTAAAATAAAGCCCATTAACGTCCAAAATAGATAATATAATAGCATGGAGCAATCAAAAATTATAGATACGTTGGAGACGTATCAGTATGCTTAAGCGAGACTAGTTCTACCGACGTGCTTCGCACTCAGGTGGCTGGTGGGTGTCAGTTTTCTCCAACTTTAGTTGAATCGGATTCAATTAACAGGGTTCTTTCTGAAGATCAAAAAGCAATCACTATACCGCGTTGTGGTTTTTGACGCGTAGGTAAGAATGGTTCTTGCTCAGCCCGTAGCAGCCACGTAAAACTTGCAACAACAAAGTAGAGGACGTCTAACTTGTTTTTGCAGGGCATGTTGTGATGTGATATGGTCAAGACATGATGCTAAATTTTATTGTGTGAGATGATCATGTTTTGTAACACAGTTATCGGCAACTGGCAGGAGCCATATGGTTGTCGCTTTATTATATGAAATGCAATCGCCATGTAATTGCTTTACTTTATCACTAAGCGGTAGCGATACTCGTAGAAGAAATAGTTGGCGAGAGGACAACGATGCTTCGATGGAGATCAAGGTATCAAGCTGGTGATGATGGTGATCAAGACGGTGCTTTGGATATGGAGATCAAAGGCACAAGATGACGATGGCCATATCATATCACTTATATTGATTGCATGTGATGTTTATCCTTTATGCAACTTATTTTGCTTAGTTCGACGGTAGCATTATAAGATGATCTCTCACTAAATTCCAAGGTATAAGTGTTCTCCCTAAGTATGCACCGTTGCTACAGTTCGTCGTGCCGAGACACCACGTGATGATCGGGTGTGATAAGCTCTACATTCACATACAATGGGTGCAAGCTAGTTTTGCACATGCAGAATACTCGGGTTAAACTTAACGAGCCTAGCATATGCAGATATGGCCTCGGAACACTAAGACCGAAAGGTCGAGCGTGAATCATATAGTAGATATGATCAACATAAGTGATGTTCACCATTGAAAACTACTCCATCTCACGTGATGATCGGACATGGTTTAGTTGATATGGATCACGTGATCACTTAGATGATTAGAGGGATGTCTATCTAAGTGGGAGTTCTTAAGTAATTTGATTAATTGAACTTTAATTTATCATGAACTTAGTACCTGATAGTATTTTGCATGTCTATGTTGTTGTAGATAGATGGCTCGTGCTGTTGTTTCGTTGAATTTTAATGCGTTCCTTGAGAAAGCTAAGTTGAAAGATGATGGTAGCAACTACATGGATTGGGTCCGTAACTTGAGGATTATCCTCATTGTTCCACAGAAGAATTACATCCTGGAAGCACCGCTAGGTGACAAACCCGCTACAGGAGCAACGCCAGATGTTGTGAACACCTGGCAGAGCAAAGCTGATGACTACTCGATAGTTCAGTGTGCCATGCTTTACGGCTTAGAACCGGGACTTCAACGACATTTTGAACGTCATGGAGCATATGAGATGTTCCAGGAGTTGAAGTTAATATTTCAAGAAAATGCCTGGATTGAGAGATATGAAGTCTCCAATAAGTTCTACAGCTGCAAAATGGAGGAGAATAGTTCTGTCAGTGAACATATACTCAGAATGTCTGGGTACCACAACCACTCGACTCAGCTGGGAGTTAATATTCCTGATGATAGTGTCATTGACAGAGTTCTTCAATCACTGCCACCAAGCTACAAGAGCTTCGTGATGAACTATAATATGCAAGGGATGGATAAGACGACTCCTGAGTTCTTCGCAATGCTAAAGCTGTGGAGGTAGAAATCAAGAAGGAGCATCAAGTGTTGATGGTCAACAAGACCACCAGTTTCAAGAAAAAAGGTAAAGGGAGGAAGGGGAACTTCAAGAAGAACAGCAAGTCAGTTGCTGCTCAAGTGAAGAAACCTAAGTATGGACCTAAGCCTGAGACTAAGTGCTTCTATTGCAAAAGGACTGGTCACTGGAAGCGGAACTGCCTCAAGTACTTGGAGGAGAAGAAGGATGGCAAAGTGAAAGGTATATTTGATATACATGTTATTGATGTGTACCTTACTAATGCTCGTAGTAGTGCCTGGGTATTTGATACTGGTTCAATTGCTAATATTTGCAACTCGAAACAGGGGCTACGGATTAAGCGAAGATTGGCTAAGGACGAGGTGACAATGCGCGTGGGAAATGGTTCCAAAGTCGATGTGATCGCCGTCGGCACGCTACCTCTACATCTACCTTCGGGATTAATTTTAGAACTAAATAATTTTTATTTGGTGCCAACATTGAGCATGAACATTATATCTAGATCTTGTTTGATGCGAGACGGTTATTCATTTAAATTAGAGAATAATGGTTGTTCTATTTATATGAGTAATATCTTTTATGGTCATGCACCCTTGATGAGTGGTCTATTTTTACTAAATCTTGATAGTAGTGATACACATGTTCATAGTATTGAAGCCAAAAGAGGCAGAGTTGATAATGATAGTGCAACTTATTTGTGGCACTGCCGTTTAGGTCATATTGGTGTAAAGCGCATGAAGAAACTCCATTCTGATGGACTTCTGGAATCACTTGATTATGAATCACTTGGTACTTGTGAACCATGCCTCATGGGCAAGATGACTAAAACTCCGTTCTCCGGAACAATGGAGCTAGCATCAGAGTTATTGGAAATCATACATACTGATGTATGTGGTCCAATGAACATTGAAGCTCGCGGCGGATATCGTTATTTTCTGACCTTCACAGATGATTTGAGCAGATATGGGTATATCTACTTAATGAAACATAAGTCTGAAACATTTGAAAAGTTTAAAGAATTTCAGAGTGAAGTGGAAAATCATCGTAACAAGAAAATAAAGTTTGTACGATCTGATCATGGAGGAGAATATTTGAGTTACGAGTTTGGTCTTCATTTGAAACAATGCGGAATAGTTTCGCAACTCACGCCACCCGGAACACCACAACGTAATGGTGTGTCCGAACGTCATAATCGTACTTTACTAGATATGGTGCGACCTATGATGTCTCTTACTGATTTACCGCTATCATTTTGGGGTTATGCTTTAGAGACAGCTGCATTCAGGTTAAATAGGGCACCATCTAAATCCGTTGAGACGACACCTTATGAACTATGGTTTGGCAAGAAACCCAAGTTGTTGTTTCTTAAAATTTGGGGCTGCGATGCTTATGTGAAAAATCTTCAACCTGATAAGCTCGAACCCAAATCGGAGAAATGTGTCTTCGTAGGATACCCAAAGGAGACTGTTGGGTACACCTTCTATCACAGATCCGAAGGCAAGATATTCATTGCTAAGAATAGATCCTTTCTAGAGAAGGAGTTTCTCTTAAAAGAAGTGAGTGGGAGGAAAGTAGAACTTGATGAAGTAATTGTACCTGCTCCCTTATTGGAAAGTAGTTCATCACTGAAATCAGTTCCAGTGATTCCTACACCAGTAAGTGAGGAAGCTAATGATGATGACCATGAAACTTCTGATCAAGTTACTACCGAACCTCGTAGGTCAACCAGAGTGAGATCCACACTAGAGTGGTACAGTAATCCTGTTTTGGAAGTCATGTTACTTGACCATGATGAACCTACGAGCTATGAGGAAGCAATGATGAGCCCAGATTCCGCAAAATGGCTTGAGGCCATGAAATCTGAGCTGGGATCCATGTATGAGAACAAAGTGTGGACTTTGGTTGACTTGCCCGATCATCGGCAAGCCATAGAAAATAAATGGATCTTCAAGAAGAAGACTGATGCTGACGGTAATGTTACTGTCTACAAAGCTCAACTTATTGCAAAAGGTTTTCGACAAGTTCAAGGAGTTGACTACGATGAGACCTTCTCACCCGTAGCGATGCTTTAGTCCGTCCGAATCATGTTAGCAATTGCTGCATTTTATGATTATGAAATTTGGCAAATGGATGTCAAAATTGCATTCCTTAATGAATATCTTAAAGAAGAGTTGTATATGATGCAACCAGAAGGCTTTGTCGATCCAAAAGGTACTAACAAAGTGTGCAAGCTCCAGCGATCCATTTATGGACTGGTGCAAGCCTCTCGGAGTTGGAATATACGCTTTGATAGTGTGACCAAAGCATATGGTTTTATACAAACTTTTGGAGAAGCATGTATTTACAAGAAAGTGAGTGGGAGCTCCGTAGCATTTCTAATATTATATGTAGATGACATATTGTTGATCGGAAATGATACTGAATTTCTGAATAGCATAAAAGGATACTTGAATAAGAATTTTTGAATGAAAGACCTCGGTGAAGCTGCTTATATATTGGGCATCAAGATCTATAGAGATAGATCAAGACGCTTAATTGGACTTTCACAAGCACATACCTTGATAAAGTTTTGAAGAAGTTCAAAATGGATCGAGCAAAGAAAGGGTTCTTGCATGTGTTACAAGGTGTGAAGTCGAGTCAGACTCAATGCCCGACCACTACAGAAGATAGAGAGAAAATGAGAGTCATTCCCTATGATTCAGTCATAGGTTCTATCATGTATGCAATGTTGTGTACCAGACCTGATGTGTGCCTTGTTATTACTTTAGCAGGGAGGTACCAAAGTAATCTAGGAGTGGATCACTGGACAGCGGTCAAGAACATCCTGAAATACTTGAAAAGGACTAAGCATACATTTCTCGTTTATGGAGGTGACAAAGAGCTCATCGTAAACGGTTACGTCGATGCAAGCCTTGACACTGATCCGGATGACTCTAAGTCACAAACCGTATATGTATTTTTATTAAATGGTGGAGCTGTCAGTTGCTGTAGTTCCAAGCAGAGTGTTGTGGCGGGATCGATGTGTGAAGCGGAATACATAGCTGCTTCAGAAGCAGCAAATGAACGAATCTGGATGAAGGAGTTCATATTCGATATAGGTGTCATACCTAGTGCATCGGGTCCAATGAAAATCTTTTGTGACAATACTGGTGCAATTACCTTGGCAAAGGAATCCAGATTTCACAAGAGAACCAAGCACATCAAGAGATGCTTCAATTCCATCCGCGATCAAGTCAAGGAAGGAGACATAGAGATTTGCAAGATACATATGGATCTGAATTTGTAGACCCGTCGACTAAGCCTCTCTCACAAGAAAAACATGATTAGCACCAAGACTCCATGGGTGCTAGAATCATCACAATGTAATCTAGATTACTGACTCTAGTGCAAGTGGGAGACTGAAGGAAATATTCCCTAGAGGCAATAATAAAGTTGTTATTTATATTTCCTTATATCATGATAAATGTTTATTATTCATGCCAGCATTGTATTAACTGGAAACTTAGTGCATGTGTGAATACATAGACAAACAGAATGTCACTAGTATGCCTCTACTTGACTAGCTCGTTAAATCAATGACGGTTATGTTTCCTAACCATATACATGAGTTGTCATTTGATTAACGGGATCACATCATTGGAGAATGATGTGATTGACTTGACCCATCCGTTAGCTTAGCATGATGATTGTTTTGTTTGATGCTATTGCTTTCTCCATAACTTATACATGTTCCTATGACTATGAGATCATGCAACTCCTGAATACCGGAGGAACACGTAGTGTGCTATCAAACGTCACAACATAACTGGGTGACTATAAAGATTCTCTACAGGTGTCTCCAATGGTGTTTGTTGAGTTGGCATAGATCGAGATTAGGATTTGTCACTCCGAGTACCGGAGAGGTATCTCTAGGCCCTCTTGGTAATGCACATCACTATAAGCCTTGCAGGCAATGTGACTAATGAGTTATTTACGAGATGATGCATTACAGAACGAGTAAAGAGACTTGACGGTAATGAGATTGAACTTGGTATTGAGATACCGACGATCGAATCTTGGGCAAGTAACATATCGATGACAAAGGGAACAACATATATCGTTATGCGGTTTGACCAATAAAGATCTTCGTAGAATATGTGGCAGCCAATATGAACATCCGTAGGGTCCGCATGCTTTACGTTCGGTGACGATCGGTATTATGAGTTTATGTGTTTTGATGTACCAAAGGTAGTTCGAAGTTCCAAATATGATCACGGACATGATGAGGAGTCTCGAAATGGTCGAGACATAAAGATAGATATATTGGAAGCCTATGTTTGGGCATCGGAATGGTTCCGGATGAGTTCGGGCATTTTTCGGAGTACCGGGAGGTTACCGGAACCCCCCGGGAGGTCAATGAGCCTTAATAGGCCATAGTGGAAAGGAGGAGGAGGCAGCCAATGTGGGGGCGTCCCCCCCCTCCAAGCCCAACCCGAATTGGGAGGGGGGCCGGCCCTCCTTTCCTTCTCTCCTTCTCCCCCTTCCTTCCCTCTCCTACTCTAACTAGGAAGGGGGAATCCTACTCCCACCGGGGAGGGGGCACCCCATTGACACACAAGTTGATCATTGATCCCTAGGAGTCCAGCCCTCTCCTCGTCCTCCACTCCTTTATATACGGGGGAGGGGGCACCCCATAGACACACAAGTTGATCATTGATCCCTTAGCCGTGTGCGATGCCCCCCTCCACCATAATCCACCTCGTTCATTTCGTAGCGGTGCTTAGGCGAAGCCCTGTTCCGGTAGCATCATCATCACCGTCATCACACCGTCATGCTGAAGAAGCTCTCCCGCGACACTCAGCTGGATCGAGAGTTCGTGGGACGTCACCGAGCTGAACATGTGCAGATCACAGAGGTGCCGTACTTTCGGTACTAGGATCGGTCGGATCATGAAGACGTACGACTACATCAACTGCGTTGTCATAACGCTTCCACTTACGGTCTACGAGGGTACATAGACAACACTCTCCCCTCTCGTTGCTATGCATCACCATGATCTTGCGTGTGCGTAGGAATTTTTTTGAAATTACTACGTTCCCCTACAGGATCGAGGGGTACACCATTGGCAGGATGACCAAGAGTCGCCGCAGCAAGCTCTACATCGACGACGCTGGCTGGGGCCCCGAGGCTGACTCAATCGAGCATGGGTACCGGGTCCTATTCGGTGGAATTCATGTCTTCATCAGTAAGATCGGCGAGTCTAAACCTGAGTTGAACACCTCCACTGACCTCTTCGAGTCAGCTCGGCGCTCGCAACCTGCCCGGGTTCAACCCAGCTGGAAGCATACCTTCGTTTGTTTCACGCAAGGCTTGGAGCTTGCGGAAAATTCTGCATCTGGTGGGGAGACTCTTGTTTATTCAGGTGGTGAGTCATCAGCTGAAGATACGGAATCAACATATCAACTTCAAGATGGCGGGCTTGGGGTCTATTCCGATGACAACAGTATTCCAGATCCCCATGAGCCGTCGAGCAGGGCCGCTATCTTTATGGCTGGTACACATCCGGTTCTAAATTCATCGACGGTTGTGGCTATGACATGTGGATTGACTGTGGCTGCGGCGGCTGGGGCTGGCGGCTTAGTTGTACCACCGACTGAAGTTCTGTCAGATCTTTTGGGCTCTCTAAACACTTTGCTTGTGATAGAGGTGACTGCGGCGAATCAGGCAGAGCGCAATGGAGAGATTGGAAAGATTTAGGCAGAGATCACTAAGGCCCAGGAGGATGTCAACGCAGAGAATGCCAGGATGGTGGAAGAAGGGGCTCAGATCGCGGCTGAGTCAGAGCGAGTAAGGGCGGAGGCTTGGCGATTAAATCTGGACCAAAATGCCTCTAACGCAGTTCTTAGTAGGAGGCACCAAACCCGCTTGCCTTTTCATTATGAGCCTATGAATCTATTTAACACCCCTGGAGCAAGTCCAAGCACTCCAGGCGCTAGGGTAAATCCTCAATTAAATCCAGATGAGCCTAGAAGTGGGGCAGCGGCTCAGCCTCGATAGCCTGAGCCGGCACGGAGGGATGAGCAGATGCCTAACCTGCCCCCAAATCAAACATCGCCTCAACGTTTCTTAACACCACCACCGGGGCATTTTTTCTAACCCGGTGGATAACATGATAGCAACGGCAACACGGTTGGCGGCTATTCCGATCGAGGGCGAGTCACCGGTAGTGGTGGAGACCCGGAAAACAATGGAACTTCTTCAAATGCCTGTTGCGCAGCAGGCAGCTTATTCATACAATCGTGATCGTGTTCATTCCACCCCGCGCCCAAGTCAAAGTTACAGCCAGCGTATTGAGTCACCGGCGGTTTCCAGCAGCGAGCGGCATCGTAACCCGCCCTGTGATGATAACCTGTTGGTCAATGCTCAGGATATTGTGGATCAAGCTAGAGCTCGCCATGAGGCAGAAGTTGCGTCTCAACTGGGGGCTTATCCGCGACCTCTGGTAAACCCTTCGGCCTTCGTAGAAGTTAGGACGATCTCCAGGACGGCTGGAGTGCCATGTTTGGTGCTAGCTCTGCGTAATGAGTGTCTGCCCAAGGATTTAAGGGCCCTCGTAAAGTGCCTAATTATACAGCTGATCTCCCTCCTGAAGGTTGAATTGAGAGTTATGAGTTAGCCATGGAGATGTTGGACGTCAATGATGCGGTCTGTGCCAAGTACTTTAGTATGATGTTGGACGGACCAGCGCGTACATGGTTAAAAAGCTTGCCTGCCAATTCTATCAGTTCATGGGCGGAGCTGAAAGCACGTTTCTTCAAGAATTTCCAAGGGACTTGCAAGTAGCCCCTGACGATCATTGATTTGGATAATTGTGTGCAGCGTGAGGATGAGTCGGCCCACCATTGGGTCCGGCGGGTCAGGCAGTTCTGGTTTTGGAGAAGAATTGTCACTTTACCCCCCTCAAGCAGAAGCTTGGGCGGCTTAAGTGTTATTGTAATGACATGGGTGAGCTCATGGCGGCTCTCATTAAGTATGCAGACTCTGATAACACTAAAGACCCTGGTTCTGATGATGAGAAATCCAACAAGGGAAAGAAGACTAGCAATGGTAAGCGGTGGCAGCAGAATGTGGCAGGGCATAATGGAAACAATCAGGGTAACGGTGGTAAGCGCAGACAGCTCGATGGCCGGTCCGATCTAGTAGCTAACACCAACACTGGGTACAAGAACCAGCGCCGCAACGATAATGGTAAACCGCCTTATGGCAAGGGAAAATCATTTAACCTTGAGGCGACATTGAATGACTCGTGCCTCAAGCACAGTTTTCCTGATAAACCATCCACTCATGGTTGGAAGGACTATTGGATTATGCGAGAGTTTAGGAATTATGGTTTTAGTCTGAATCAAGGCAATAGTAATGGGCCACCCGGCGGGTCAGGATCCGGCTCTCAGGGGTCTGGTTTTGGTGGCGACGGCTCAAATTCTGGCTATCAAGGTCAAGGTCACTAGGGTGGCTATAACCAGCAGTCTGGTCAGGGTAACCAGTAGCAAGGTAATCAGTCAGGATACGGGAGTAATCCGAAGCAGATATATAGTGCCCAGTACCATGTTTTCACCACAAGTCTTTGCAAGCGAGATCAGAAGGTTCATAAGCGTGTTATCAACGCTATTGAGCCAGTAGTGCCATAATGTTTACGATGGTAAGAGCATCCGATCACATGGAATCGAGAGGATCACCCACCCCGGGTTGAGAATCCGGGTCATCTGGCCTTGGTGGTAGCCCCTCACGTAGGTGGTTATAAGTTTACGAAAGTTCTCATGGATGGTGGAAGCAGTATCAACATCTTATATTACGATACCTTTCGTCGTATAAATCTGACGTATAAGCACCTTAAGCCATCATCTATAGTTTTCCATTGTGTTATCCTGGGCAAATCGGCTTATCCAGTGGGGAAGATTAAATTGGAAGTATCTTTTGGTGATGATCATAATTACATGACAGAGTCCTTGTGGTTTGAGGTGGTCAAGATCAAGAGTCCATATCATGTTCTGTTTGGTCGATTGGCTTATGCTCGGTTTATGGCTCGCCCTTATTATATTTATTTGCAGCTTAAGAGGGCCAAACGGGATGATCACGGTTCATGGTGATCGGAAAATTGCTTTGTAGTGCGAGGAAGGAGATGCGGCTTATAGAGAATCAGCTTGCGCTACTGAGGAGCTCAAATTTCATAAGGACAATGTTGACCCAGCTGATATGACCCCTCTGAAGAAGCCCAGTGCCGAGCAAGACCCTTTGTTGAAATTTAAGTCAGGTGATGACACTAAATAGGTGGATTTTGTTCCTGGCGACTCATCTCAACAGTTCACTGTGGGGGCTAACATGGATCCTAAATAGGAAAGCGCGCTCATCGAGTTCATCGTGAGAATCGGGACATCTTTGCATGGAAACCTTCTGACATGCCAGGTGTACCGAGAGAATTTGCTGAGCACACCCATAATGTGGATCCCAAGTTTAAGCCGGTCAAGTAGTTCCTCCATCGTTTCAATGAAGAGCGATGTAAGGCTATTGGAGAAGCAGTAGCCTGGCTCTTGGCAGCTGGGTTTATCGTGGAAGTTTTTCACCCTGAGTGGTTGGCTAACCCTATGCTGGTACTTAAGAAAAATGGCACGTGGCATATATGTGTTTATTACACAAATCTTAACAAGGCTTGTCCAGTTGATCCATTTGCTCTCCCTCGTATAGACCAAATCATTGATGCAACGGCGGGTTATGAGAGCTTATGCTTCCTGGATGCTTATTCTGGTTATCATCATATCAAAATGGCAGGCAAAGACCAAGAGAAGACATCCTTCATCACACCTTTTGGGGCTTTCTGATATGTTTCTATGCCTTTTGGGCTCAAGAGTTGATACAGGCTAAGGTGTCCCGTCTTTCGATGAGAAGGTGATTATCGTTTCGGTGGAGTAGGCTTTGACAACCCGACTACGAACGTGCGAGGACGTTGCGCCTTAGCAACCGCTAAACCAACTCCGAGAGGTTATTGACCACGCCGGAGCACGATCAACCTGACCACGATGGTCTATTTCCTGCAAGCAAACAAAGAACAAGTAAGAAACTGATATTGCAATCTAGATATTGCGAATATAAGATGAAAGCTTTATTGATCAAGGTGGGGCTTTGTGACGTCTTGGTCTGGTCGTTGAACACAAACGAAGTACGCGAAGTTGCAGGTATGCCAAACTTTTAATCTAAACAAAACCCAAAGTCTAAACGATGCCCTAAGGGTTGTATATATGGAGAAAAGAGGGGGGAATTTCATGGCCCTTGGAGGAGGGGTCCGAAACCAACCCTAACTATTGTTTCCCCGCACATACGGACTCTAAAAATAGCCTATAATCAAGTATTTCGAAATTACATGGGTGTGGCCCAAAAATAAGGTGATGCAGCACCTAGAATAGCCTCTGGACGAAATTTATGAAGTGGCATATTGTATATTTCGTCCAAGGCTTCATGCACTCATTATGGTGGCTTCAAAGTCCTGGAATCATCACTTGTAACTCTGTTCTTGTTCCCCTTGCGCATGCCATCATCTCCATGATTGAACTTGCTCCAAAGTTCGTCTTTCTTGTCCAAGCTAGGCCCCTCATTTGTAAGCAAAACAAATGTATCCAATTTAGGCAGCATCATATTCTCATGAACATTAGAATCATTACCAAGAAACGGAAGTACCTGGTAATTCAATTGGCGTGCGCGAGCTCTAGTAATTGGTAGAGTATGTATATGTGGCGCCCCGAGACCGACACTCCAGAAGACTTCTAGCTACTCCGAGTTTCGTTGTGTGTTTTGTTTTGTTTGTTGCATCATTTGAATTGCATCATGCCATCATGTCATTTAATTTTAAAAACTCATCTAAATAAAATCGTAAGGATCTTCGGTCCATTTAAATCGAGGGATATTCACAATGGTGATTTATCTTTATAACATATCCTCCCAATATTAGGGAGCTATAATAAAATATTCCATTTCTTTGGAAGCCACCGCAACAAACTTGCATTATAAATCCCTCTCGTTTCTAAACTATCTTGCATCCATGATCTTTTCTCCGCATGCCCAAATTCTTTCTCTAACCTTCTCTTCTCTCCTTTCCTTTCTTTCAGTTCTCTGTTAACAAAAAGAGTAGAGAGGGAGAGAAGAAGCCCAGCAGTCGCATGCCACTAGGCCTGGCCGGCACACCAAACCCCTTGAGGCCCAACCCTTTCTAACCCTAGCGAGCATCTCCCGATCCTTATCTCCCCTCGATCCCTCACCTCGTCCCCCCTCCGCCGCCACTCACATGCACGCACACAGCTAGCGCCAGGAGGAGCGCCCGCGCTCGATCCCCATGGCGCGCCTCCCCTGTCAGTGACGCCGCCCTCCTTCCTCTTCTGCGCCGGCGCCGTCCAGCCTCGTCGCCCTGCTACATCGCCTGCTTCCTCATCGGGTGCCTCCTCGCCAAACCCCCGTCACCCGAGCATCCGAGGAGAGGAGCTCCTCGAGCACCTGCGCCCGCAGCCGTCATCCTCCACGCCTAGCAGGAGCCCCGCGCCGCTCACCTCTCATCACCGACCTGCCCGTCCTTGCATCTCCGACCTTGTCTCGGGACCCTGCCTGCCAGACCCAGCCTCCTCTTCCTCGGGTCTCCCCCATGACCGGCTTCCTCGTCGGCAACTAGACGAGCCACCAAAGCTCAGCAGGTCGCCGTGCCTTGCCCCGCCTTTTGCTCCTCTGCTTCCTCTCTCTCTCTCTCACCCGACTCCATCCCTCTCTGCTTGCCTACAGAGGAGTTCATCTGCCGCCATGGAGTTTTGCCACCAGCCAGGATCCGGCGTCCCGAGGCCGATCCGTCCACCCCAGCCGTCCATGTGCCTCCCCATTGTGTTGCATCACTGGAGTTTGTGCCGCCGCCGTTGCTCTCCTGCCTCCACGCCGTCCTCGTTCAGGCGGAGAACGAACGCACGCTACCCCTGTGCATTAACCAAACCACCCAATCGCACACATCTGCTACCGTGGACCGACAAGTACCACAGTGACCGATGCCCTTAGGACCCCGGGCAGGACCTCGGGTATGACTAAATGTTGATTGCGCCAAGTACCAAGAACGCGTGTACCACTACCGATGACTGAGACCCTGGATTCGACAAGTTCCTCTCGGTGACCCTGAACATCTACAGGACATGCACGACTTCGAACCGTGTACCACGTCGAACATGTATGGCTACATGACGACCCGCCAAGACCCTGAAAAACTATAGCCGCTGTTGATTCGACAAGACAACGTGTACCACTACATCCACGACGTCCTATGAACGCCTACTTCCACTAGGAAACTCGTTCCGCCTGAAACGCATGCTTCGAAGGTATACCACCAAGACGACGCCCGTGAACGAATGCATGTGATGTATGAGATGATCGTGGTTGCACCATATCCGAGTTGTTCTTTGCGAGTTCCTCGTTGCCTTGCCATCGACATGTGGGAAACCGGTAGCCGGGAGCACCCCATCATCTTGCATGACACACTCTCACCCACTTCCTTTTGCACCGGTATCCCTGTGAGCTACCGGATCATCGGAATGTTGTCGTGGCATCATTTTCGTTTCACCGTCGTGGCACCTTTTCCGTCGTAGTTGCCGTAGCACCCCTTTCGTTTCCACCACGATGACAAAATGCTTCATATCATGCTCTTATCAACATTTTCACATTTATTGCATAAAACTTGCAAATGTAATCCGCATCATGATAACAACATCAAGAATGTTTAAATTGTTGTTTGCTTCAATTGCTAAATGACATGTGGGGATTTACCGGAATGGTTATTTGTTGTTTCCGGCCTCACTTAAAATTGCCTAAAATGTGTAGTTTACTTTTGACTCACCTCTTGCCATGTTTAACAACATTTAATATTGTTGGGTACATAAACGAGAGAGAACTAAATAATTGATGTGGTGTTTCATCAATATGCAACTTGTTGCATATTGAGCTCCACTTAATTTGTAGTATTGTTTGTGCACTTTGCCATGCCATGCCTCATTAAACCGGACATGCATCATACTTGGTTGCGCATCATGCCATGTTTATGTGATGGTTGTTTACCATGTTGTTTGCTCCTTTCCTGTTGTGCGTCTTCTCGATAGTTCCGGTAACGTTGCATTTGGGAGGATCCGTTCGACTACGTCTGTTTGTCTTCTTCATGGACTCGCCTTCTTCCTTGCGGGATCTCAGGCAAGATGACCATACCCTCGAAATCACTTCTATCTTTGCGTGCTAGTTGTTCGCTCTATTGTTATGTCGCGCTTCCTACCACTTGTTATATCATGCCTCCCATATTGCCATGACAAGCCTCTAACCCACCTTCCTAGCAAACCGTTGTTTGGCTATGTTACCGCTTTTGCTCAGCCCCTCATATAGCGTTGTTAGTTGCAGGTGAAGCTGAAGTTTGTTCCATGTTGGAACATGGATATGTTGGGATATCACATTATCTCTTATTTAATTAATGCATCTATATACTTGGTAAAGGGTGGAAGGCTCGGCCTTGTGCCTGGTATTTTGTTCCACTCTTGCCGCCCTAGTTTCCGTCATACCGGTGTTATGTTCCTTGATTTTGCGTTCCTTACATGGTTGGGTGTTATGGGAACCCCTTGACAGTTCGCTTTGAATAAAACTCCACCAGCAAGGCCCAACCTTGGTTTTACATTTGCCTAACAACCTAAGCCCTTTTCCCTTGGGTTTCCGGAGGCCGAGGGTCATCTTTATTTTAAACCCCCCCCCCCCCCCCGGGCCAGTGCTCCTCTGAGTGTTGGTCCAAAACAGAGCCACTTGCAGCGCCACCTCGGGGAAACTTGAGGGTTGGTTTTTGCTGTATGTAGTGTTCATCTGGTGTGCCCTGAGAACGAGATATGTGCAGCTCCTATCGGGATTTGTCGGCACATCCTGGCGGCTTTGTTGGTCTAGTTTTACCATTGTCGAAATGTCTTGTAACCGGGATTCCGAGATTGATCAGGTCTTCCCGGGAGAAGGAATATCCTTCGTTGATCGTGAGAGCTTGTGATGGGCTAAGTTGGGACACCCCTGTATGGTTTGAACTTTCGAAAGCCGTGCCCACGGTTATGTGTCAGATGGGAACTTGTTAATATCCGGTTGTAGAGAACTTGACACTTGATTTAATTAAAATGCATCAACCGCGTGTGTAGCCGTGATGGTCTCTTCTCGGCGGAGTCCGGGAAGTGGACACGGTTTTGGTGTTATGCTTGAACGTAAGTAGTTTCAGGATCACTTCTAGCTTCACGACCGTTGCGTTGATTCTCTTCTCGCTCTTATTTGCGTATGTTAGCCACCATATTTTCTTAGCGCTTGCTGCAGCTCCACCTCATTACCCTATCCTACCCATAAGCTTAAATAGTCTTGATCTCGTGGGTGTGAGATTGCTGAGTCCTTGTGACTCACAGATACTTCCAAACAGTTGCAGGTGCCGATGATATCAGTGCAGATGACGCAACCGAGCTCAAGTGGGAGCTCGATGAAGATCTTGATCGTTGTTTTGTTTCTTTTCCGGATGATCAGTAGTGGAGCCCAGTTGGGACAATCAGGGATCTAGCATTTGGGGTTGTCTTCTTTTATTTTGGTTCCGTAGTCGGACTTTGTTTGTATTATGGATTATGTATGTTTAACTTGTATTTGTGTGAAGTGACGATTGTAAGCCAACTCTTTATCCCTTTCTTATTCACTAGATGGGTTTGTGTGAAGATTACCCCTCTTGCGACAAACCTACCATGCGGCTATGCCTCTAAGTCGTGCCCTGACATGTGGGAGATATAGCCGCATTGTGGGTGTTATAGTATAGCAGCAGGGGCTGTGGGTGTAACAATGGTATTGATGTCCTCATCATCCTCCCCTTCTTGAAATGAGTCATCCTCGACAGAAGCTCATCTTCCTCACCCAAATAAGGCTTCAAATCTGCAATGTTAAAAGTGAGACTAACCCCAAAATCTGCAGGCAGCTCAAGTTTATATGCATTATCATTTATTTTCTCTAACACCTTAAAAGGACCATCAGCACGTGGCATTAGCTTTGATTTGCGCAAATTAGGAAATCTATCCTTACGCAAATGTAACCAAACAAGATCTCCAGGTGCAAACACAACATGTTTTCTACCCTTATCTCCAGCAAGTTTATATTTAGCATTCATATGCTCAATGCTTTCCTTAGTTAACTCATGCATTTTTAAAATATATTCAGCACATTGTTTAGCATCAAAATTAACCTTCTTCAAAGATGGAAGAGGCAACAAATTAATAGGTGCACGAGGTAGGAAACAATACACAATTCAAAGGGGCACATCTTAGTAGTAGAATGCAATGAACGATTATAAGCAAATTCAATATGAGGCAAGCATTCTTCCCACATTTTCTTATTATTCTTCAAAACAACCCTAAGCATAGTAGACAATGTTCTATTGACTACTTTAGTTTGTCCATCGGTTTGGGGGTCACAAGTAGTACTAAAAAGCAGTTTAGTCCCCAACTTAGACCATAATCATCTCCAAAAGTGGCTAAGAAATTTAGTATCAAGATCTGAAACATTAGTATTGGGCACACCATGCAAGCGAAAAATTTCACGAAAGAACAAATCAGCAACATTAAGAGCATCATCGGTTTTATGACATGGTATAAAGTGTGCCATTTTCGAGAATCTATCCATGACAACAAATATGCTATCCCTCCCCTTCTTTGTTCGAGGTAAACCTAAAACAAAGTACATAGCTATATCCTCCCAAGGAACACTAGGTATAGGCAAAGACATATATAAACCATGAGGATTGAGTCGTGACTTAGCTTTTTAACATGTAGTGCAGCGAGCAACAAAATGCTCAACATCCCATCTCATATTTGGCCAAAAGAAATGTGTATCAAGTACGTCCTCCGTCTTCTTCACGCCAAAGTGTCCCATTGATTCTCCTCCATGTGCCTCCTGCAACTACAAAAGATGAACGGAGCTAGCTGGAATGCATAGCTTGTTAGCATGGAACACAAATCCATCATTAACGACGAACTTGTTCCATGTTCTCCCTTCCTTACAATTCTGCAATACATCTTTAAATTCAGCATCATGCACATATTGATCTTTGATGGTCTCCAAACCAAATATTTTAAAGTCAAGTTGTAAAAGCATAGTATAAAGACGAGACAATGCATTAGCAATAACATTTTCTTTACCCTTCTTGTGTTTAATGACATAAGGGAAAGTCTCAATGAATTCAACCCATTTAGCATGTCTACGGTTCAGTTTTGCTTGACTTTTAATGTGTTTCAAAGATTCATGATCAGAATGTATAACAAATTCTTTGGGCCATAAATAATATTGCCATGTTTCTAAGGTCTGAACAAGAGCATATAATTCTTTATCATAAGTAGAATAGTTCAAACTAGGCCCACTCAATTTTTCAGAGAAGTATGCAAAAGGTTTTCCATCTTGTAATAACACACCTCCTAATCCAATTTCACTAGCATCACATTCAAGCTCAAAAGTCTTATTAAAATCAAGAAGTTGGAGTAAAGGAGCATGTGTCAACTTATCTTTTAATACCGTGAAGGCTTATTCCTGTGCGGTACCCCAAACAAAAGGCACATACTTCTTTGTAAGCTCATTGAGAGGTGCAGCAATGGTGCTGAAATCTCTCACAAAACGCCTATAGAAACCAGCGAGTCCAAGAAAACTCCTCACTTGTGTGACCGTTTTGGGCTGCGGCCAACTCTCAATAGCTTCAATCTTGGCTTTATCAACTTCAAATCCCCGTGGAGTAACAACATAACCAAGAAAAGATACTCGGTTGGTGCAAAAGGTGCACTTCCCAAGGTTACCAAACAAACGTGCATCACGTAAAGCAATAAAAACAGCATGTAAATCTTCCAAATGTTCCTCCAAATATCTGCTATAAATCAGTATATCATCAAAATAGACTAGCACAAATCGTCCAATGAAACCACGTAAAACTTCATTCGTTAATCTCATGAAAGTACTAGGTGCATTAGTTAACCCAAAAGGCATGACTAACCACTCATATAATCTGAACTTAGTTTTCAATGTTGTTTTCCATTCATCTCCCAATTTCATACAAATTTGATGGTATCCACTACACAAATCAACTTTGGAGAATATTGTAGAGCCACTCAATTCATCAAGCATGTCATCTAGCCTAGGAATAGGATGACGATAATGAATAGTAATATTATTAATGCCTCTACAATCAACACACATACGCGATGTACCATCCTTTTTTGGCACTAGTATCATAGGAACAACACAAGGACTAAGATATTCGCGTATATAACCTTTGTCGAGCAGCTCCTGTACTTGACGCATAATCTCCTTCGTCTCCTCTGGATTGGTACGTAGCGCACAGTTTGGTAGCGAGGCACCGGGAATTAATTCAATCTGATGCTCAATCCCTCGAATAGGTGGTAATCCCAGAGGCACGTCTTGTGGAAAGACGTCAGCAAACTCCTGCAAAATGTTAGTGACAACAGGAGGCAAAGAGGAAGGTCCATCCTCGAAAGAAAATAATGCCTCTTTGCACACAAAAGCATAGCAAACAGATTTGTTGAAATCTAGATCATCAATATCAGATTTGTTGGCAAGTAAACATGCACTTTTCAATTTAATTTCAGAAGCAACACTAGATGGTTTATTATTAGGCTTCATTTGTTGCTCAAATTCTTTTGCCACAATCTAATTTTCACTCTTATTTTTCTCCTGTTTTGCTTTATTAGCTCTATTAATATCATCTTTCAAAATGGAATCAGGAGTCATAGGAAGCAAAGTAATATTTTTATCCTTATGAACAAGAGTATACTGATTGTTTCTACCATGGTGTACATAATTTTTATCAAATTTCCATGGTCTACCAAGTAATAAGGAACATGCTTGCATAGGTACCACATCACAATCAACATAATCAGCATATGTAGAGATACTAAAATGCACACGAACAGTACGTGTTACGTTAACCTTGCCGCTGTTGTTGAACCATTGGATGTAGTAAGGATGTGGATGTGGTCTTGTGGTGAGGGAGAGCTTCTCCACCATCTCCATGCTAGCCAAGTTGTTGCAGCTCCCTCCATCTATGATGACGCGAATAGAACGTTCCTTCATAACTCCCTTTGTATGGAACAAATTATGCCTCTGATTTTGCTCAGCTTGTGTGACCTGCACACTCAAAACACGTTGAGCAACTAAACATTCATAACTGTCAGCATATTCAAGAGCCATGTATTGTGTCTCATGATCAAAATCATCTCCACCATGTTCTTCACTTGTAATAAGAGTCAAAGTCTCCTCATCATAGTCACTAGCGGACTCATACCCACCATCCTCACTAGCAATCATCACACGCTTAGATGGGCATTCTCTCGCATAATGACCTCCACCCTTGCAGCGATGAAAAATTATATCATGTGTTTGCCCTGTTGATGCCATGGATGAAGAAGAGCTCTATGTGGAACTGGAAGGTGTACTCCTGGCAGATGGTGGTGGTGGTGCCTGTTTTCTTGTATCTCGGTTGGAATTGGCGGCTGAAGTCAGTGGTGCTGCAGTAGGACGTGTGGGAGTAGAGGATGCACGCGGTGTCCATGATGAAGGTAGACCTGTAGAAAAGTTAGTTCGCGCCAATGCCTGTCGATCCTGCACTTCACGTTCAGCTTTGCAAGCAAGATGGAATAAATGAGTGATATTATTATACTCCTTATACTCTAGAATAGTCTAAATCTCTTTATTTAATCCACCCATAAAATGTGCAAGCATAGCTTCATTGTCCTCAACCATACCACATCTAATCATTCTAGTTTGTAATTCCTGATGATATTTTTCTACATAATTTTTTCCTTGTTTTAAACGCTGTAATTTTTGAAGTAATTCACGTTGATAATATGGTGGATGTAGCGACCAGACCTCAAACGGTCCAATCTCTGTGCTCCGGTGTCATCCCTGGATTAGTAATGCTGACAGCATACAGTACTTGAAGGATTTATAACAGAGTAGCAACCACACACTTATTACATCGATTGTCTCAAAAGAGAACTTATCACAATAAATATGGCTTAAGGCCATCTAATAACGATAACAACGGAAGGATTGGAAGATAAGTGAGTCCATCAACTCCAACGGCATCACTGAGTATAGAACCACGACCTAAAAGCACCTTACTCGTCGTCTGAAAAGTCTGCAACATGAACGTTGCAGCCCAAAACGGGTCAGCACATGGAATATGCTCGCAATGTAACACATAGAGAGCAATGAAAGTATAAAACTATACTACATGCATATTTGGCTGGTGGAAAGCTCTATGGTTACAGTTTTGCGTAAAGCCAATTTTTCCCAACTGCAAAGGCATAAATTTTAATTAACTATCATGGTGGTTGTTAAACATTGAGAATGGTTGACAGCATTCTCAATCCCAATTAAGTAACATCATTAAAACCCAACAAAATTAATTAGAGTAACATGATGAGATTCACATGATAATCCAAGTACTAGATACTCGAGATGTCCATAACCGGGGACACGGCTAACCATGATTAGTTTATACACTCTGCAGAGGTTTGCGCACTTTTCCCCACAAGACTCGATCTCCTCTGTTGGGATTCTCGCACTACATGATGTTTGAGAAACGGATGACCGAGAGATAGTCTTTCAGAAGCGCTTGCACCTTACGAACGGGTAGACCGTACCAACCTACATCCCCTACATCTGCTAGTCTACCACTGTAAGAGTTCGCACGACTTAGTCAACTATGCTAGAGCCCATAGTAGCTTGTGGCTGCACATGGAAGTTTCTAGTATGAATAATCTCATCATCCCTTTGAGCCTGGGTGGCGGTCCATAAAAAACAGGCAATCGCTGGAATACCCAGGTGCCTCAATCCACCCAGATGTGTATTTAAGTTGCCACCTTAGATAAACCATTAATTTAACAAACTCACATATGTCATGGATTCACTCACCCAATCCACGTCTACTAGCATAGCATGGCATAATAAGCAAACGTAGAAGTAACTCCCAAAGGTTTGATAATAACAGGTAATAGGTACTACCTCATCTACTTCCCAAACCCACAATTTAATTAGATCATAATCATGCAATGTGTGAGGGTTGATCTAATGCAATAAAAACTGGGTAATAGGAAGTATGATAAAAGTGTTACTTGCCTTGCTGATGATCCGTGAAACCTAACGATTCGAAGTAGCAAGCGGCGCACTCCGGGTACTCTATCGCAAACAAACAAACAGGCATACAATAAGTACTCAACTAATGCACAGGTAAAACTCAAATAAGAGATCTAACCAGAACGTTCAACTTAAGAACTCCGGTTGGCAAAAAGAATCAAATCAAACGAAGTGACGAAAGACAACCGGCAAAAGAAACAGGCTTCGTTTACTATTCTAGATCTAGGTCAAATTTTACCGAGGCAAAAACTTATTTGAGTTGGTTAAACGGAAAGAGGGTTTCGAGATGAAACTCCCGGTGCTTGAATCGCCTGATTCCGATAAACGAGCGAAAAGTTATACTAGAACGAAAATCGGATCAGAAATCGCGATCAGAAAAATCACGGATTTAATCTGAGAAAAAGAAAACGACGAATAGATTAACGAACGAATGTTTGTTATCTGGATCTAAACGATGAACGTGTTCATTAAAATGAACGAACGAGCGAATGCTCGCTAATTAACTAAACCGAGAAAAAAACCGATCTATCTAAAAAACGAATCTAAAAAACCGATGAAAACCAACGGTTTTCTAAAAAAAATCGGCGGGCGGCGGCGGTTTCGACCCCGTCGGCGGCGAGCTTCGGCGGCGGCTCTGGCGGCGGCGCGGCAGCGCGGCGGCGGCTGCTGGGCACGGGCGGCTAGGGTTTGCGGGGCGCTGCGGCTTGGGCTGGAGGCAGCCCGGGCGCTCGCTATATAAAGCCTCCCCCCAGAGGAGTCCGGGCCGGATACGGCCCGTAGGTCGGTTCGCGTTTTTTTTAAATGATTACGCTCAGAAAAAAACAAAAGGAATACTAAACGGACTCCAAAAATCCTGAAATAAATTTTCCCTGGATTCTAAAATCAAGCCGCACAGGATGAACATTTATTTGGGGCCTAAATGCAATTTTGAAAAACGCGCATTTTTCGTAAATTCAAATAAAATAGCAAATAAAACCAAAATAAAATCTTATTTGATTTTATTATTAAATCCTCAATATTTCTTTATTTTGGGAAAGTCATTTTATTCCCTCTCTCATATTTTTATGATAGAAATAATTGAAGATAAAATAAATAAAATCAAATGATCCTATTTTCAAAATTTGAGGAAAACTCAAATATGAAAATAACGAAATCTCCAACTCTCTCCGAGGGTCCTTGAGTTGTGTGAAATTTCTGGATCAACCAAAATGCAATAAAATATGATATTCAATGATGATCTAGTGTATAACATTCCAAATTGAAAATTTGGGATGTTACAAACCTACCCCCCTTAAGATGAATCTCGCCCTCGAGATTCGGGTTGGCTAGAAAATAGGTGAGGGTGGCCTTTCAGCAATTCTTCCTCTCGTTCCCAGGTGGCTTCATCCTCCGTGTGGTGGCTCCATTGAACTTTGCAAAACCTAATAACCTTGCTGCGGGTGACTTGGCTGGCATACTCAAGAATCTTAACTGGTTTCTCCTCGTAGGTCAAATCACTGGCCAACTGGATCGCTTCTAGCGGCACTGTATCTCTCAGCAGTATATCAGCCATCTCCGCGTGGCACTTCTTCAACTGTGAAATGTGGAACACGTCGTGAACTCCTGACAATCCTTCGAGCAATTCCAACTTGTAGGCTACTTCTCCCATACGCTCCAAAACCTTGTATGGTCCTACAAAATGTGGCGCTAACTTTCCTTTAACTCCAAAGCGCTTAACTCCTCGAAGTGGAGATACTCGAAGATAAACTCTGTCTCCTACTTCGTAAACTATCTCCTTGCGTTTAGAATCTGCATAGCTCTTCTGCCTGGACTGGGCTACCTTGAGCCTATCGCGAATCAATTTCACTTTCTGTTCAGACTCCTTAATCAGATCTGGTCCAAACAACTGGCCGTCTCCAACTTCATCCCACGACAATGGGGTCCTGCACCTCCTTCCGTACAAGGCTTCGAAAGGGGCCATCTTCAAACTGGATTGATAACTGTTGTTGTAAGAGAACTCTGCATACGGCAAATTATCGTCCCAACTAGATCCATAATCTAGCGCACAAGCTCTCAGCATATCCTCCAAAATCTTATTGACTCTCTCGGTCTGTCCATCTGTCTGCGGATGGAAAGCTGTACTGAACTCTAGCCTGGTACTCAAGGTTTCATGCAACTGATTCTAGAATTTTGAGGTAAACTGGGTTCCTCTATCTGCTACAATGCTCCTTGGAACTACATGCAGACATACGATCCTGGTCATGTATATCTTTGCCAACTTGGCACTAGTATAGGTAGTCTTCACTGGAATGAAATGAGCTACCTTTGTCAAACGATCGACTACAACCCAAATCGAGTCATAGCCTGAACGAGTTCTGGGCAATCCTGTAATAAAATCCATGCATAACTTATCCCACTTCCATTCGGGTATTGGCAATGGCTGTAGCAATCCTACTAGCTTCTGATGCTCTGCCTTTACTCTCTGACATACATCACAAGCTGCTACGTACTCCGCAATATCCTTCTTCATTCTGGTCCACCACAAAGTATCCTTCAAATCCAAATACATCTTGGTATTTCCTGGGTGAATCGAATATGGTGAATCATGGGCCTCTTGCAGAATCAACTTCCTGATCTCCGGGTCATTGGGCACATATACACGATCTTCAAACCATAAGGTATCATGCTCATCCTCACGAAATCCTTTAGCTTTTCCTTTGCTCATTTTCTCCTTAATAGAAGCAATCTCCTTGTCAGTCCTTTGAGCTTCTCTTATTTTATCCATCAAATTAGACTGAATCTCCAATGCTGCTACATAGCCTCTCGGAAGTATCTCCAAACATAGCTCACGAAGATTCTCGGCTAACTCTCCTGGTAAATCTCCCGTCATTAAGGTGTTGACATGGCTTTTACAACTTAGCGCATCGGCTACTACGTTAGCCTTTCTGGGGTGATAATGCAATCTCATATCATAATCCTTGATGAGCTCCAACCATCTCCTCTGCCTGAGATTTAAATCTTTCTACGTGAAAATGTACTTCAGACTCTTGTGATCCGTGTACACCTCACAATGGTTTCCAATGAGAAAATGTCTCCAAGTTTTCAATGCATGCACTACGGCTGCTAACTCCAAATCATGTCTGGCATAATTCAACTCATGAGGCTTAAGCTATCGTGAGGCATATGAAACAACTCTTCCTTCCTGCATAAGTACCGCTCCAAGTCCTCGACGTGAAGCGTCGCAATACACCTCATAATCCTTGGTCTGATCTGGCAAAATCAACACTGGTGATGTAACCAGACGTTTCTTCAACTCATGGAAACTGGCCTCACACTCTTCAGTCCATTTGAACTTGGTATCCTTCTTCAACAACTCCATCATAGGCTTCGCAATCTTCGAGAAATTTTCAATGAATCTCCGGTAGTATCCTACAAGTCCAAGAAAACTCCGGATCTCTCCAACTGTTATTGGGACTTCCCAATTTGTCACAGTGTCAACCTTGGTGGGATCCACTGCTATACCTTCTCCGGATATAACGTGTCCGAGAAATCCAACTTCCTTCAACCAAAATTCACATTTGCTAAACTTGGCATATAACTGATGTTCTTTGAGTTTACCAAGCACCAAACGCAAATGCTCCTTATGCTACTCTTCATTCTTTGAGTAAACCAGGATATCATCAATGAACACTACGACAAACTTATCCAAAAACTCCATAAACACTTTGTTCATCATGTTCATAAAATATGCAGGTGTGTTAGTTAGACCAAATGACATAACGGTATACTCGTACAGCCCATACCTGGTGGTAAAAGCTGTCTTAGGTATATCCTGTTCTCGAATCTTCAACTGATGGTACCCTGATTGCAGATCGATCTTGGAAAATACCTTAGCTCCTTGCAATCGACCAAACAGATCATTAATCATCGGTAGTGGGTACTTGTTCTTGATGGTTACTTCATTCAATCCTCGATAATCAACAACCATCCTTAACGATCCATCCTTCTTCTCCACTAGAAGTACCGGCGATCCCCAAGGTGAAGAACTTGGGCGAATATATCCTTTATCCAGTAACTCCTTAATCTGCTTCTTAATCTCCTCCAAATCCTTTGCAGGCATCTTGTATGGTCTCTTAGATATTGGCCCTGTGCTTGGCAAAAGCTCAATCAAAAACTCAATGTCTCTATCCGGTGGCATGCCTGGCAACTCCTCTGGAAATACATCAGGAAAATCCTTCACTACTGGTACTTCCTCCTGCACAACTCATGTTAGGGAATTTACTTGAGTCCTTTTAGGCACATGCCGGGATACATACTTGATCCTTCTTCCTTCTGGCGTTGTAAGCAAAATTGACTTACTGGCGCATTCAATATTCCCTTCATACTTCGGTAACCAATCCATGCCTAATATCACATCCAATCCTTGAGATTCCAATACTATTAGGTGAAAGATCGTGGATGTCGCCTAGAGGGGGGGTGAATAGGCGTTTTAAAATAATTATGATTTAGGCTTGAACAAATGCGGAATAAACCTAGCGGTTAATTTGTCAAGCAAAAACCTAAAACAACTAGGCTCACCTATGTGCACCAACAACTTATGCTAATCAAGATAAGCAACTATGTGATAGAAAGATATATGACAAGAAACAATATGGCTATCACAAAGTAAAGTGCATAAGTAAAGAGCTCGGGTAAGAGATAACTGAGGCACGCGGAGACGACGATGTATCCCGAAGTTCACACCGTTGCGGATGCTAATCTCCGTTTGGAGCGGTGTGGAGGCACAATGCTCCCCAAGAAGCCACTAGGGCCACCGTAATCTCCTCACGCCCTCGCACAATGCAAGATGCCGTGATTCCACTAAGGGACCCTTGAGGGCGGTCACCGAACCCGTACAAATGGCAACCCTTGGGGGCGGTCACCGAACCCATACACTTTGGCAACCCTTGGGGGCGGTCACCGGTACCCGTCAAATTGCTCGGGGCGATCTCCACAACCTAATTGGAGACCCCGACGCTTGCCCGGAGCTTTACACCACAATGATTGAGCTTCGAACAACACCAACCGTCTAGGGCACCAAGGCACCCAAGAGGAACAAGCTCTAGGGTGCCCAAACACCCAAGAGTAATAAGCTTCTCAAACTTCACTTCCACGTATCACCGTGGAGAACTCAAACCGATGCACCAAATGCAATGGCAAGGGCACACGGAGTGCCCAAGTCCTTCTCTCTCAAATCCCACCGGAGCAACTAATGCTAGGGAGGAAAATGAGAGGAAGAACAAGAAGGAGAACACCAAGAACTCCAAGATCTAGATCCAAGGGGTTCCCCTCACATAGAGGAGAAAGTGATTGGTGGAAATGTGGATCTAGATCTCCTCTCTCTTTTCCCTCAAAAACTAGCAAGAATCCATGGAGGTATTGAGAGTTAGCAAGCTCAAAGAAGGTCAACAAAGGGGGAAGAACACGAGCTCAAAGGGTTGGGTTCATTGGGGAAGAAGACCCCCTTTTATAGGAGGGGGGAAATCCAACCATTATGTGCTCAGCCCGCACACGAGCGGTACTACCGCTCCTGGCCCCGGTACAACCGGGACTCACAGTATACGTGCAGAACCCTACCAGGCGGTACAACCGGGCGACCAGGCGGTAGCACCGGTTGAGAAGAACAACCGGACCAACCGCCTAGCCACCGCTCAACCACCGCATAGGAACAGAAGGGAGTCACCCCTGAGTGCGGTAGTCGAGCGGTACCGGGCCGGTGCAACCGCATGGCCTTGAGCGCTCGGGCGGCTAAGTCCTGAGCGGTAGAACCGCTCCGGACACCGGTGGTACCGGTACGACCGGACCAACCGGGCCACCACCGTCCGAGTACCGCATCAAAACAGAGGCCTGACCGGTACTTGGGCGGTGCCTGGCCGGAACAACCGCCCAAGTCTTTGCTGAGCAAGTTGGCGGTACCACCGCCCGGAAGCAGCGGTACAACGGCTAAGAGCTCCAAGCGGTACTACCGCTGGGGCACGCGGTACTACCGCTGGGACCAGACAAAAACCACTCTCAAGAAAACCAGAACTGCCGTAACTTCTGCATATGAGCTCCAAATTGAGCAAACTCAAGCTTGTTGGAAACAAGACGACGAGTAGCATCAAAAGAGCGACTGGGTATAGTAAGAAGAGGCAGGGGAGGTATGCCAACAAATAGAGGAGTGAAACCTCCAACCGAGAAGAACCGGCAAAACCTCCAACATCGAAAACATCATAGAAGATGCATGTGAACTCCGTTTTCGATGAACTCGAGCTTGTCATCAAGATGACCATAAGCTCTAAGACTCACAAAGAGAACCAAACAAGAACCAAGAAAGATGATGCAAGGATGCAATGGTTTGAGCTCTCTACGAACGATACGATCAAGCTACTCAACGAGAGCCCCCCTTGATAGTACGGCAATCGATCCTATAACCCGGTCTCCCAACTACCATCATGAGACCGGTAAAATAGAAAACCTATCAAGGGCAAACCTTTGCCTTGCACATGGTCCACCTGAGCTAGATGATGACAATCTTGACTCCCTCAAGTTGGACCACCTTTCTTGATTGTGTTGACTCGATGAAGACTAGTTGATTGCTCCCCCATACTCCACTATGGGTGAGCCACTCTTCCGCACATCTTCACAAGTCCATTATCACCACAAAGGACGGCAATCTTCAAGCATTTGATCTCTTCGTGATGCTCCACTTGAACTTGCACACCGCAACCTAACCCCACAAAGAACTCTCACGAAGACCATGGGTTAGTACACAAAGCGTAATTGACAATTCTTACCATACCATGGGATCACTTGATCCCTCTTGGTACATCTTCTGCGCTTTGTGAGTTGATCAACTTGATTCACTCTTGACTTAGTCTTGATCATCCTTGAACCTTTCCAATTCTCTTCATTTGAATGATGTCTTGAAGGTAGACATGAATGATCACACAATCTTCTTCTTCAAGACATGCTTGCAATAAGCTCAACTCTCACATGACCAATCTTTGGATAATTCCTTGAATAACACCTTGGTCGACACAAACTCTCCTTGAAACCAACACATTTACTCCAAGAAAAGCCTATGGACAAAACCTTCGAATATAACTCAAGGCAACCATTAGTCCATAGAGATTGTCATCAATTACCAAAACCAAACATGGGGGCACCGCATGTTCTTTCATTAGGTCTGAGGGAAATACGTAGTTACCAATCCTCAATGGTAACCGATCACACCATAGACTAGCCATATATTCTGCTCCAGGTGAGGTTACTAACATGGGTGACCCAAGGGCTTGGGTTGGCAATTCATACTTATCCACAAATCCCCTTGAGATGTATGAATGCGATGCACCAGTATCAAAAAGAATGAGTGCAGTAAATGACTTAACCAAAAACTTACCGATTACTGCATCGGGCTGCTCTTCAACCTCCTCCACGTTAACGTGGTTCACCTGTCCCCTGTTGAAAGGGTTCGACTTCTTCCCAGAGCTTCCATTGCCATTTCCATTCTGGGCTTCAGGACATTCATTGGCATAATGTCCGGTCTTCTGGCACTTAAAATAGGTGACTTGGCTCAGGTCTCTCTTGGCTGGGGTTGATGGGTTGGTATAGTTCTGGCTGTTGCTTCCTCCATTCCCATTACCATTCTTGGGGCCATTATGATTGTGTGAGCTACCTCCTCCATGGGTATGCTGAAAATGTCCTCCCGGTCTAGGGGTAAAACGTGGCTTCTGCTGAGCTCCTGAGTTGTACTTCCCTTGTCTATACTTCCTCTTGCGATTCTCAATCTGCTGTTGCTTCCCTTCAATCATAAGAGCACGATCTACCAACTCCTGGTAGTTGTTAAAGGTTGCTACCATCAACTGCATGCTCAACTCATCATTTAGTCCTTGCAGAAACTTCTCCTGCTTAGCTGCATCCGTAGCAACGTCATCTGGGGCATAATGTGCTAGCTTACTAAAGTCCTCCACATACTGGCCAACTGTCCGTCCTCCTTGGCGCAAGTTGTGAAACTCACGCTTCTTCATGGCCATAGCTCCTGCTGAAACATGGGAAGTACGGAAAGCCTGCTGAAACTGGTCCCATGTGATAGCGTCGATAGGGAAAGTGGCTGTGAAATTCTCCCACCATGATGCTGCGGGTCCGTCAAGCTGATGTGCGGCAAACTTCACCTTTTCCGCATCTGTGCATCCTGCCGTGGTCAACTCCCTTGCTGTCTTGCGGAGCCAATCATCTGCTACTATTGGCTCAGTGCTACTGGAAAACACCAGCGGATTCAGCCTAAGAAAATGGGCTAAGTGGTCAACAGGTGGTGGTGGTGGTGGGTTGTTGTTGTTGTTCCCCTGATTCTGATTCTGGACTAGCAACTGCATCAATGTGTTCTGCTGCTGGATCAACTGAGTGAGCTCCGGTGGGAAGGTAAATCCGGGGTCACGTCTCGGAGGCATCTGAGGGTTTAGAAAAGATGATATTTAAGAATAGAGAGGGGTCTAGAGAGAAAACACTACCCATATGCACATGAGGCAAAAGCAAACAATTCACTTCATTCAATCAAACAAGGGCATACAATCGATCTAACTATCTCAAAAGTGCTCGGACTACTATATTTACATGGTGGACTACTACTACTGATGAGGTGGTCTACTAGAAATATTCTTCGGTTGCAGACTCCATGATATCTGCTCCAGCTTCATCAACATAGTCATCATCGCTATCATCTAGATCCGAGTCGGTGTCATCGATGATGATGTAGTCTTCCGGGCGAATCTCTTTGGGTTCTTCGTCTTCTTCTACTGGTGTAGGGCCTCCCATAAATATTCCAATATTCTTGATCAAGTCATCATTCTTCTCCACTAGTACTTCGATTTCCTCTTCATAATCTTCACGTGTAGCCTTGAGTTCTTCCTCCAGTTCCTTGATTCTTGTTCTTGCCTTTGATCTATCATGTCTGTGCACATCTGATTTTCCTGACATCGAATGTGTTGGTTTAACTCCTGGATAAAAGATGCAATTGATCTATCCTTCCAGGTGCTGATCATCTCCCAGTGCTCATCTCAGCGCCCACAAATCTGGTAGATAGTATCCTTGAGATCATTGCGGTAAACTTCTCCAATGCGTCCCATGGCGATGTGGGCTGCCATGCTCTTTCCTAGACTCCAGGTTGGTGCATCAAAGGAAAACTCTATGGGCTCGGTGACTGGCATGAACGTCCTTCCTAGAACTTGAACTTGAATCATCCAGTGCTCCTCTTCGGGTAAAGTGGCGTTGTAGGTTCCGGTGAAGCTTGGTACTCCTATGTTCAGATATCTAGTGACTTCCTTCAAGTGACGTCCAAAGGGTGTATCTTCATCCGGTTGCGTGAACTTGTTCCTTGCATCCGCCATCCTAAAAGAGTAGAAAAGATGAGGAGTCAGAATGAGAAGAGTGAGTAGTGATCTAGGGCTTTAGCTTAGTGGTCGTGTCCTACAGTCAGTGTGTGCTCTGATACCATCTTGTAGCGACCAGACCTCAAATGGTCCAATCTCTATGCTCCGGTGTCATCCCTGGATCAGTAATACTGACACCACACAGTGCTTGAAGGATTTATAATAGAGTAGCAATCACACACTTATTACATCGAGTGTCTCAAAAGAGAACTTATTACAATAAATATGGCTTAAGGCCATCTAATAACGATAACAGTGGAAGGCTTGGAAGATAAGTGAGTCCATCAACTCCAACGGCATCACTGAGTATAGAACCACGACCTAAAAGCACCTTACTTGTCGTCTGAAAAGTCTGCAACATGAACGTTGCAGCCCGAAACAGGTCAGCACATGGAATATGCTCGCAATGTAACACATAGAGAGCAATGAAAGGATAAAACTATACTACATGCATATTTGGCTGGTGGAAAGCTCTATGGTTACAGTTTTGCATAAAGCCAATTTTTCCCTACTGCAAAGGAATAAATTTTAATTAACTATCATGGTGGTTGTGAAACATTGAGAATGGTTGACAGCATTCTCAATCCCAATTAAGTAACATCATTAAAACCCAACAAAATTAATTAGAGTAACATGATGAGATTCACATGATAATCCAAGTACTAGATACTCGAGATGTCCATAACCGGGATACGGCTAACCATGATTAGTTTATACACTCTGCGGAGGTTTGCACACTTTTCCCCACAAGACTCGATCTCCTCCGTTGGGATTCACGCACTACATGATATTTGAGAAACGGATGACCGAGACATAGTCTTTCAGAAGCACTTGCACCTTACGAACGGGTAGACCGTACCAACCTACATCCCCTACATCTGCTAGTCTACCACTGTAAGAGTTCACATGACTTAGTCAACTATGCTAGAGCCCATAGTAGCTTGTGGCTGCACACGGAAGTTTCTAGTATGAATAATCTCATGATCCCTTTGAGCCTGGGTGGCGGTCCATAAAAAAACAGGCAATCGCTGGAATACCCAGGTGCCTCAATCCACCTTAGATAAACCATTAATTTAACAAACTCACATCCTCATGGATTCACTCACCCAATCCACGTCTACTAGCATAGCATGGCATAATAAGCAAACGTAGAAGTAACTCCCAAAGGTTTGATAATAACAGGTAATAGGTACTACCTCATCTACTTCCCAAACCCACAATTTAATTAGATCCTAATCATGCAATGTGTGAGGGTTGATCTAATGCAATAAAAACTGGGTAATAGGAAGTATGATCCAAGTGCTACTTGCCTTGCTGATGATCCACGAAACCTAGCGATTCGAAGTAGCAAGCGGCGCACTCCGGGTACTCTATCGCAAACAAACAGGCATACAATAAGTACTCAACTAATGCACAGGTAAAACTCAAATAAGAGATCTAACCAGAAAGTTCAACTTAAGAACTTCGGTTGGCAAAAAGAATCAAATCAAACGAAGCGACGAAAGACAACTAGCAAAAGAAACAGGCTTCGTTTACTATTCTGGATCTAGGTCAAATTTTACAGAGGCAAACACTTGTTTGAGTTGGTTAAACGGAAAGAGAGTTTCAAGATGAAACTCCAGGCGCTTGAATCGCCTGATTCCGATAAACGAGCGAAAAGTTATACTAGAACGAAAATCGGATCAGAAATCGCGATCAGAAAAATCGCGGATTTAATCCGAGAAAAATAAAACGACAAACAGATTAACGAACGAACGTTCGTTATCTGGATCTAAACGATGAATGCGTTTGTTAAAATGAATAAACGAGCGAACGCTCGCTAATTGACTAAACCGAGAAAAAAAATCGATCTATCTAAAAACAAATCTAAAAAAACGATAAAAAACCCGGTGAAAACCAACAGTTTTCTAAAAAACGGCGGGCGGCGGCGGTTTCAACCTCGTCGGCGGCGAGCTCCGGCGGCGGCGGGCGGCGGCTCCGGCGGCGCCACGGGCGGAGGCGCGGCGCGGCAGCGCGGCGGCGGGGCACGGGCGGCTATGGTTTGCGGGGCGCGGCGGCTTGGGCTGGAGGCGGCCCGGGCGCTCACTATATAAAGCCTCCCCCGGAGGAGTCCGGCCCGGATATGGCCCGCAGGTCGGTTCGTGTTTTTTTAAATGATTACGCTCAGAGAAAAAACAAAAGGAATACTAAACGGACTCCAAAAATCCCGAAATAAATTTTCCCCGGCTTCTAAAATCAAGCCGTACAGGATGAACATTTATTTGGGGCCTAAATGCAATTTTGAAAAACGCGAATTTTTCCTAAATTCAAATAAAATAGCAAATAAAACCAAAATAAAATCTCATTTGATTTTATTATTAAATCCTCAATATTCCTTTATTTTGGGAAAGTCATTTTACTCCCTCTCTCATATTTCTATGATAGAAATAATTGAAGATAAAATAAATAAAATCAAATGATCCTATTTTCAAAATTTGAGGAAAACTCAAATATGAAAATAACGAAATCCCCAACTCTCTCCGAGGGTCCTTGAGTTGCGTGAAATTTCTAGATCAACCAAAATGCAATAAAATATGATATGCAATGATGATCTAGTGTATAACATTCCAAATTGAAAGTTTGGGATGTTACAGTGGAACCCAACGACTACGAATAGCAGTTTTCAGAGTAGCCCAAGTAGCTGGAATAGGATATAGTCTACAATGTTCAGACCACCAAACACATGCAAAACTAGTGAAAGCACAAACAGCAACAGGAACATGTCTCTCCTCAGGATATTGTAAACATGTAAAACATTGTTTAGTTTCTAACTCCAAAGTAAGATATATATCAAGAACATATCTACCCTCAAATGGTGGAATATTCAATTTTAGTTTAGGAAGATGGTCATGATCTCGTACCTCAGGTGGTGGTGCGGCCCTACCATTGCGATGATATGCATGAGGACGACCTGGTAGTGGTGGTGCTGGTGGTTGCACGTAGTTCTGATTTTAATCAACCTCATCCTCGTAATGGTCCTCCACCTCTGCAGTAGCAGCAGGAGCTACAGAAGCATCAATAGTAGGTACAACGGCACCAGAATTTTGACCAGGCTCAAGGGGAACACGCAATGCTCGTCCCACTTGATTTGGAAGGCGATGTTGTTATTGTTGTTGATGTAGAGGTGCGACAAGTGCAGCGGGCGGTGGTTGTGGAAGACATGCGAGTACTTCATTGAACTTGGCATCCAACTTGGTGTCAATTGTCTTCTCAACGTCATCAATGCTCTCCAGTGCCTTTCCAAGGGTGGACATGACGTCTTCTACCTATTGACTCAACATTTGCTGAAATTTATCATGAAGCTCCTTTTTCGTCATGTTCTCCCAGTCAATCTCATCGGCTTGTGGTCCTGCCATGGTTAGCAGCAATAGAAACACACAAGAATATGATCCTACATACTACTAGAAAGTGGCAGTGTGTCACAAATCCGTCAAGCAAATCTCAAATTCTTACTAGTTCTTACCCAGTAGCAGGTGGTGATCGGCAATTGTTGTAGTTAAAACTCTCAAAGCTTGGATAGAGCGATTACCAGGGATAGTCAAACGCACGACGTAGATGTATGTGGAGCTGGGAATGCTTATAATATGGTAGCAAAAAGGGTCAGCAATAATCAATTCAGAGATGCAAAGTTGAATAAACACTCAACGACGGTACTGTGCTGGTCCTAGGTTAGACCGTGCTAGAGACGCGAGCCTAGAACACTAACAAAATCACGGCGCGGCACGTAAACAAGGGAGGATCACACTCTGAATCTCTTTTTTCACCTTTTTGCACTTTTTTCCTCTTTTTTTTGCTCCGCAACAATTTTTTTCGAAAAAGTCTACAAATTGTCTGAAAACTGCCTAGCCAGAATTTTCCAGACTTAGTTTTTTTGGAAACTGGAACTATTTCTCTACTGCGGGTAACACGGAAGTTTAGGAATCCTACTCTATCATGACTCGGAGTATGGAATGATCTGGAAATCAAAAACAAAGCAACAAATATTGGACTCGGACTGGTGGCGGAGATGAATCTGGTGGAACTTGGACTGGTGGTTGTATATGGCGATGGTATATGTGGACTCGGATTGGTGGTGGTATATTGCGATGGTATATGTGGACTCGGATTGGTGGTTGTATATGGCGATGGTATATGTGGACTCGGATTGGTGGTTGTATATGGCAGCGGTGATTGATATGGTGGGGGTGGTGGTATATGGCAGTGGCGATGTATATGGTGGGGTGGTGGTATATGGCAATGATGAAGATGGTGTGGCGGTGACGTGACAACCTATGACCAGAACTCGAAACTCGAAACTCTAAAGAATCTAGACGCTAAGACCAGCAACTCGACACGACGATGCTACTAAAAATTCAAGAAAGCAAAACTCTAAAAAGATTATCCAACGACTCAGATTGGTTCGGATATGAGGAACTAACCCTAAATTTTGTTTTGGCTTTTTCGTGGACTATAAGTATGAAGAATAAACTCGATCTAAACTACGAAAAACTATAAAATCTCAGCGAGCAACCTGGAAATCTAATACCACTTGATAGAGGCTAAGGTGTCCCATCTTTCAATGAGAAGGTGATTATCATTTCGGTGGAGTAGACTTTGACGACCCAACTACGAACGTGCGAGGACGTCGCGCCTTAGCAATCGCTAAACCAACTCCGAGAGGTTATTGACCACGCCGGAGCACGATCAACCTGACCACAAGGGTCTATTTCCTGCAAGCAAACGAAGAACAAGCAATAAACTGAAATTGCAATCTGGATATTGCGAATATAAGATGAAAGATTTATTGATCAAGGTGGGGTTCTATGACGTCTTGGTCTGGTCGTTGAACACAAACGAAGTACGCGAAGTTTTAGCTATGGTGAACTTTTAATCTAAACAAAACCCAAAGTCTAAACGATGCCCTAAGGGCTGTATATATGGAGGAAAGAGGGGGGAATTTTGTGGCCCTTGGAGGAGGCGTCCTAAACCAACCCTAACTATTGTTTCCCCACACATACGGACTCTAAAAACAGCCTATAATCAAGTATTTTGAAATTACATGGGCCTGGCCCAAAAATAAGGTGATGCGGCACCTAGAATAGCCTCCGGACGAAATTTATGAAGTGGCATCTTGTATATTCCGTCCAAGGCTTCATGCACTCATTATGGTGGCTTCAAAGTCCTAGAATCATCACTTGTAACTCTGTTCTTGTTCTCGTTGTGCATGCCATCATCTCCATGCTTGAACTTGAAGGAAATATGCCCTAGAGGCAATAATAAAGTTGTTATTTTATATTTCCTTATTCATGATAAATGTTTATTATTCATGCTAGAATTGTATTAACCGGAAACTTACTGCATGTGTGAATACATAGACAAACAGAGTGTCCCTAGTATGCCTCTACTTGACTGGCTCATTAATCAAAGATGGTTAAGTTTCCTGACCATAGACATGTGTTGTCATTTGATGAACGGGATCACATCATTAGAGAATGATGTGATGAACAAGACCCATCCGTTAGCTTAGCATTATGATTGTTCAGTTTTATTGTTATTGATTTCTTCATGACTTATACATATTCCTCTGACTATGAGATTATGCAACTCCCGAATACCGGAGGAACACCTTGTGTACTATCAAACGTCACAATGTAACTGGGTGATTATAAAGATGCTCTATAGGTGTCTCCAAAGGTGTTTGTTGAGTTGGCATAGATCGAGATTAGGATTTGTCACTCCGAGTATCGAAGAGGTACCTCTAGGCCCTCTCGGTAATGCACATCACTATAAGCCTTGCAAGCAATGTGACTAATGAGTTAGTTCCGGGATGATGCATTACGAAACGAGTAAAGAAAATTGCCGGTGACGAGATTGAACTAGGTATGATGATACCGACGATCGAATCTCGGGCAAGTAACATACCAATGACAAAGGGAATAACGTATGTTGGTATGCGGTTTGACCGATAAAGATCTTCGTAGAATATGTAGGAACCAATGTGAGCATCTAGGTTCCGCTATTGGTTATTGATTGGAGATGTGTCTCTGTCATGTCTACATAGTTCTCTAACCCGTAGGGTCCGCACGCTTAATGTTCGATGACGATTTGTATTAAGAGTTATGTGTTTTGGTGACCGAAGTTTGTTCGGAGTCTCGGATGATATCACCGACATGCACTACTAGGAAAAAGCCTAGTAGTAGCGCGGGTTAAAAGCTAGTAGTAGCGCGGGTGCCTGTGCTACTACTACGGCACTACCGCTAACTAGTAGTAGTAGCGCGGTGCATTCCGCGCTACTAGTACGTGTGTTAGTAGTAGCGCGTGTCTGTGACCCGCGCTACTACTATTAATTTGAAAAACCAAAAAAAAAATCTCGACCCCATGACGCGCACGTTGGCCGGGAGCAGGTAGAGCTCGTCCATGACGCGTGCCTCGTGGAAGCTGTCGAGGGCGGTCGCGGAGGCCAGCCCGGCGTGGGCCAGGAGCTGGAGGACCTGCATCTTGGCATCGTGCATGGGGAGCAACACCTCGCGGCGGCCGTCGCCGTTGAGGTCGGCGACGAGCGGCGGTAGGAGGCGGTCCACGTCTTCCGAAACGAGAAGTCACCCTCGTGCTACCGGAGGAGGAGGGGGATGGGTCAGCTAGCGTTCTGGATCGAATCAGAGAGGGGGGAGGAGGGATGACCTGGATCAAGAAGAAGACAGTGAAGGCGGCGAGGAGGAGGATGCCGTGGTCGCGCTTCTGCATCTTGGCGGCGGCGAGGAGCTCCGGCGACCGCCCACCGAAGGGATCTCGGAGAGGGAGGGGGTGAAGAAAGCAGAGTGTACCAGCGGCGGCCACTGCTGGAGTATGAGGGAGAGACGAGGAAAGTGAGAGAGGGGGAAAGTGAGGGAGAGAAGAGGGATTCGGCTGAGGCTACGGGGATTTCACCTACCTCGTACTTAGTAGTAACGAGGGGTGTAAAACCGCGCTACTACTATCAACTTAGTAATAGCGCGGGTTTGTACCCCTCGCTACTACTATGGCATGTCCCGGGAGGGCATGGTAGAGACCGCTTAGTAGTAGCGAGGGTTAAAAACCCGCGCTACTAGTATCAACTTAGTAGTAGCGAGGGTTAAAAACTCGCGCTACTAGTAAGTAGCAGTAGCGAGGGTTATAAACCCTCGCTACTAGTAAGCGTCTGTCTATAAGCTTTTCCCTAGTAGTGATGGCGAGGAGTCTCAGAATGGTCGAGAGGTAAAGATTCATATATTGGAAGGTTATATTCGGACATCGGAATGGTTCCGAGTGATTCGGGTATTTTATCGGAGTACCGAGGGGTTACCGGACCCGGCCATGGGAGAGAAGAGGGGACATCCCACAAGGGGGAGGTGCCCTCACCCCAAAGGGGAGTCCGAATAGGAAGGAGAGGGGGCGCGGCCCCCTTTCCCTCTTCCTCTCCTCTCCTTCCCTCTTTCCCCCTCCGTTTGAAGGAAAAGGTGGGGGCAAATCCTACTTGGACTAGGAGTCCAAGTAGGACCCCCCTGGCATGCCCCTCCCAGGCTGCCGGCCTCCTCCCCCCTTTTTATACGGGGGCGGGGGGCACCCCAAAGGTGCACCAAGATTTCTCTTAGACGTGTGAAGTACCCCCTCCACAGTTTACTCCTCCGGTCATAGCGTCGTAGTGCTTAGGCGAAGCCCTGCGCGGATCACATCACCATCACTGTCACCACGCCGTCGTGCTGTCGGAACTCTCCCTCGACCCTCTACTAGATCAAGAGCTCGAGGGACGTCATCGAGCTGAACATGTGCTGAACACGGAGGTGTCGTACATTCGGTACTTGGATCGGTTGGATCGTGAAGACGTTTGATACGCCTCCAATGTATCTACTTTTCCAAACACGTTTGCCCTTGTTTTGGACTCTAACTTGCATGATTTGAATGGAACTAACCCGGACTGACACTGTTTTCAGCAGAATTGCCATGGTGTTATTTTTGTGCAGAAATAAATGTTCTTGGAATGACCTGAAAATCAACGGAGAATATTTTTGGAATATATAAAAAATAATGGCAAAAGAATCAAGGCCAGGGGGCCTACACCCTGTCCACAAGGGTGGGGGCGTGCCTACCCCCCCTAGGCGCGCCCCCTGCCTCGTGGGCCCCCTGGTGCTCTACCGACCTCAACTCCAACTCCGTATATTCACGTTCGGGGAGAAAAAAAGAGAGAAGGATTCATCATGTTTTATGATACGAAGCCGCCGCTAAGCCCTAATCTCTCTCGGGAGGGCTGATCTGTAGTCCGTTCGGGGCTCCGAAGAGGGGAATCTGTCGCCATCGTCATCATCGACCTTCCTCCATCACCAATTTCATGATGCTCACCGCCGTGCGTGAGTAATTCCATCGTAGGCTTGCTGGACGATGATGGGTTGGATGAGATTTATCATGTAATCGAGTTAGTTTTGTTAGTGTTTGATCCCTAGTATCCACTATGTTCTGAGATTGATGTTGCTATGACTTTGCTATGCTTAATGCTTGTCACTAGGGCCCGGGTGCCATGATTACAGATCTTAACCTATTATGTTTTCATGAATATATGTGAATTCTTGATCCTATCTTGCAAGTATATAGTCACCTATTATGTGCTATGACCCGTTAACCCCGAAATGATAATAATCGGGATACTTACCGATGATGACCGTAGTTTGAGGAGTTCATGTATTCACTATGTGCTAATGCTTTGGTCCGGTACTCTATTAAAAGGAGGCCTTAATATCCCTTAGTTTTCAATAGGACCCCGCTACCACGGGAGGGTAGGACAAAAGATGTCATGCAAGTTCTTTTCCATAAGCACGTATGACTATATTCGGAATACATGCCTACATTACATTGATGAACTGGAGCTAGTTCTGTGTCACCCTATGTTATAACTATTGCATGAGGAATCTCATCCGACATAATTATCCATCACTGGTACATTGCCTACGAGCTTTTCATATATTGATCTTCGCTTGTTTACTTTTTCGTTGCTACTGTTACAATCACTATAAAACCAAAACTGCTACTGTTACTTTTGCAACCGTTACCACTATACTATCATATTACTTTGCTACTAAATACTTTGCTGCAGATATTAAGTTTCCAGGTGTGGTTGAATTGACAACTCAGCTACTAATACTTGAGAATACTCTTTGGCTCCCCTTGTGTCGAATCAATAAATTTGGGTTGAATACTCTACCCTCGAAAAATGTTGTGATCCCCTATACTTGTGGGTTATCAACGTTCGACTACATCAACCGCGTTAACCTAACGCTTCCGCTTTCGGTCTACTAGGGTACGTGGACACACTCTCCCCCTCTTGTTGCTATGCATCTCCTAGATAGATCTTGTGTGATCGTAGGAAATTTTTTGAAATTGCATGCTACGTTCCCCAACAGTGGCATCCGAGCCAGGTCTATGCGTAGATGATATGCACAAGTAGAACACAAAGAGTTGTGGGAAATAATAGTCATATTGCTTACCACCAGCATCTTACTTTAATTGAGCGGTATTGTTGGATGAAGCGGCCTGAACCGACATTACATGACCGCATTCATGAGACTGGTTCTACCGAAGTGCTTCGCACACAGGTGGCTGGCGGGTGTCTGTTTCTCCAACTTTAGTTGAATCGAGTTTGACTACGGTCGGTCCTTGTTGAAGGTTAAAATAGCACACTGGACGAAAAATTGTTGTGGTTTTGATGCGTAGGTAAGAACGGTTATTGCTAGAAGCCTGTAGCAGCCACGTAAAACTGGCAACAACAAAGTAGAGGACGTCTAACTTGTTTTTGCAGGGCATGTTGTGATATGATATGGTCAAGACGTGATGAGATATAAATTGTTGTATGAGATGATCATGTTTTTTAGAAGTTATCAGCAACTGGCAGGAGCCTTATGGTTGTCGCTTTATTGTATGAAATGCAATCACTATGTAATTGCTTTACTTTATCACTAAGCAGTAGCGATAGTCGTGGAAGCATTAGTTGGCGAGACGACAATGACTCTACATGAAGATCAAAGTGTCAAGCCGGTGATGATGGAGATCATGACGGTGCTTTGGAGATGGAGATCAAAGGCAGAAGATGATGATGGCCATATCATGTCACATATTTTGATTGCATCTGATGTTTATCTTTTATGCATCTTATTTTGCTTAGTATGGCAGTAGCATTATAAGATGATCCCTCACTAAATTTCAAGGTACAAGTGTTTTCCCTAAGTATGCACCACTACTACAGTTTGTCGTGCCGAGACACCACGTGATGATCGGGTGTGATAAGTGAGGGGGTCCTGGATTAGGGGGTCCCCGGGCATCCGGGCTACGTGACATGGGCCGGACTGATGGGTCGTGAAGATAGAAGATAGAAGGCCTTCCCCCGTGTCCGGATGGGACTCTCCTTTGCGTCGATGGCAAGCTTGGCGTTCGGATGTGTAGTTTCCTTTCTCTGTAAACCGACTATGTACAACCCTAGGCCCCTCCAGTGTCTATATAAACCGGAGGGTTTAGTCCATAGAGGCTAAGACAAATCATACAGGCTAGACATCTAGGGTTTAGCCATTACGATCTCGAGGTAGATCAACTCTTGTAACCCCTATACTCATCAAAGTCAATAAAGCAGGAAGTAGGGTATTACCTCCATTAAGAGGGCCCGAACCTGGGTAAACATCGTGCCCCCTACCTCCTGTTACCTTCGATCCTCAGACGCACAGTTCGGAACCCCCTACCCGAGATCTGCCGGTTTTGACACCGACATTGGTGCTTTCATTGAGAGTTCCATTGTGCTATCGACAAACGGTTCGATGGCTCGATCGATCATCTACAATGATGTTGTTTCGGGGGAGACTTTCCTCTTCGGCCAAATTTTCATATTCGGTGGCTTCGTTCTGCGTGCCAACTCGATTGGCCACCTCGAACAGATTGACAGCTACGCCCCTGGTCATCAGATTAGTTCGGGAACCTAAATTTTGTCACTGATATCATAGGAGACTTGATCTTTGAAGGGTTCGCGGCCCCGACCACCACTCTGGCCTTAGATCCGGAGCGAACCACCAGGTTCGAAGATGGGAGTTTGGAGCCCGCCGGACTCTCTGCTGCGAACCACACTATTAAGGATCCGGAGGCGATTGTGTCCACGGCGAATTCGGGATTAGACCGGGTTCCCCTATCATTGAAAGGCCAGACTCGCCCCCCGACTCCAGATCCGAACTCTCGAACTCTTGCTTCCCCGTCCAAACCTCGCTCTTAAACAAGGCTCTGTACTTAATGTGACCCCTCGCCATCATAGAGGAATCACTACCGAATTATGCCCAGCCTAGACTAGGGGCTGAGAGCAAGGAATTTCACGTCCCACCCACCACCCACTTCATAGTCACTGTCAAAGATTTAATCGACATGCAGGACTATACCTCCAAAGACATCGACGGCATGGACAACGATGCCGGAGACGAGCAAGGCCAAGACCCGCTGAGGGACTCCTAGATTAAGAGGTCCTCGGGCGTCCGGCCTAATGGGCCATGAAGATACAAGACAGAAGACTCTCTCCCATGTCCGGATGGGACTCTCTTTGGCGTGGATGGCAAGCCTGGTGTAGGATCGAAAGTATGTCTAGAGGGGGGTGATTAGACTACTTGACCAAATAAAAACTTAACCTTTTCCCAATTTTAGTTCTTGGCAGATTTTAGCTATTGTAGGGCAAGTCAAGCAATCATCACACAATTCAAGCAAGCATGCAAAGAGTATATTGGCAGCGGAAAGTAAAGCATGCAACTTGCAAGAATGTAAAGGGAAGGGTTTGGAGAATTCAAACGCAATTGGAGACATAGATGTTTTTCCCGTGGTTCGGATAGGTGGTGCTATCCTACATCCACGTTGATGGAGACTTCAACCCACGAAGGGTAACGGTCGCGCGAGTCCACGGAGGGCTCCACCCACGAAGGGTCCACGAAGTAGCAACCTTGTCTATCCCACCATGGCCATCGCCCACGAAGGACTTGCCTCACTAGCGGTAGATCTTCACGAAGTAGGCGATCTCCTTGCCCTTACAAACTCCTTGGTTCAACTCCACAATCTTGTCGGAGGCTCCCAAGTGACACCTAGCCAATCTAGGAGACACCACTCTCCAAGAAGTAAAAAATGGTGTGTTGATGATGAACTCCTTGCTCTTGTGCTTCAAATGATAGTCTCCCCAACACTCAACTCTCTCTCATAGGATTTGGATTTTGTGGAAAGAAGATTTGAGTGGAAAGCAACTTGGGGAAGGCTAGAGGTCAAGATTCATATGGTAGGAATGGAATATCTTGGTCTCAACACATGAGTAGGTGGTTCTCTCTCAGAACATATGAGTTGGAATTGTGTGTGTGTTCTGATGGCTCTCTCCACGAATGAAGAGGAGGTGGAGGGGTATATATAGCCTCCACACAAAATCCAACCGTTACACACAGTTTTCCAATCTCGGTGGGACCAAATCAACAAACTCGGTCGGACCGAAAAGGTAAACCTAGTGACCGTTAGAGATTTTCGGTGGGACTGTGAAAGTGCGTTATATCGACTAGAGGGGGGGTGAATAGGCGATTTTTATGGAAGTCTTCAAAACGTGAGAGTTATGAAGACAAACAGTGAAGATTATGCCTATTACTATGCAGCGGAAGTTAGATTACACTAGGCCAGCCATGGTCATGTATTCAATAGAGTGAAAGCGCAATGACAACCAGCTTCAGTGTAATAAGGATCAGGTAGGAAGAAGTTATGAAGCCAAACAGATCATATATTCACGTTGTGAAGACAAAAGATAAAGCAAGCATGCAATGGATTCACAATGAATAACTGTAAGTAAAAAGGAAGTGTAGATGAAACCAGTGACACGTCGAAGACAATGATTTGTTGGACCAGTTCCAGTTGTTGTGACAACTGTACGTCTGGTTGGAGCGGCTAGGTATTTAAACCAAAGGACACACAGTCCCAGACACCCAGTCAAGGACACTTAGTCCAAGACACCCAGTCCTCACCGTTTTCTCCTTGAGCTAAGGTCACACAGACCTCGCCCAATCACTCTGGTAAGTCTTCAAGGTAGCCTCCCAAACCTTCACAGACTTCGTTCACCGGCAATCCACAATTTCTCTTGGATGCTCAGAACGTGACGCCTAACCGTCTGGAGGATGCACAGTCCTCAAGTGTAATAAGTCTTCAAATCACACAGACACGAAGACTTAAGTGATGCCCAATTTACTCTGGCTCTGGGTGGTTAGGGCTTTTCTCCTCACTAGGAATTTTTCTTTCAAAGGCTTCGAGGTGGGTTGCTCTCAAACGACAAAAGCCGTGCACTGAAATCTGAGCAGCCAACCGTTTATGGTTGTGGGGGGTGGACTATTTATAGCCACTTGGCAACCCGACCTGACCTGTCTGAAATGACTCTGGGTCACTAAGGAACTGACACGTGTACCAACGGTCGAATTTTGAACTCACACGGCAACTTTACTTGGGCTACAAGTAAAGCTGACTTGTCTGACTCTGGACAAGATTTTCTCTCAAAGTCTTCGCTCGAAGACATAGGATTTGAATTAGGCATCACTTCAGTCATTCTGACTGGTTCTCTTGGACCCCACTTAACAGTACGGTGATTCCTATGACACAACATAAATGAAATAAAACTACGAAGGATCTAAGTCTTCGAGTTCCATAAGCTTCATAGGGAGTCTTCTCATGTCATTGTCTTCAATATGAATATCTTCATAAACCACCATTGTCTTCAATGTCTTCGTACATTTTTAGGAGGCATCTCTGGTAATAAAACCGAATCAATGAGGGACTTCTACCTGTGTTTTCCTGCAATTCTCACAAACACGTTAGTCCCTCAACTAGGTTTGTCGTCAATACTCCAAAACCAACTAGGGGTGGCACTAGATGCACTTACAATCTCCCCCTTTTTGGTGATTGATGACAAACTAGTTGAAGTTTTCAACAGGGAACATAATTTGTGAAATAGTAAAGGAATTTGTCTTCATAAGTTGCAAGGGCTCCCCCTGAAGATGTGCATATAAGTAATTTGCCTTTTGAATGCAAATGCACATGGCAGGTTGTACTTGTGGAGATCCACTTCAACTTATGATGACAATCCACTATGCATGTGAAAGTATATGAAGATAATGACATGCATAATGGAAAATGGACGTCTGCAGTAAGAGATGAGTGCGGAATTTATCGTCACACATGCGGAATTTATCTTCGCATAACGGAGTGACAAACAGGTAGCAGACGGCCATCAAGGCTAAGTGTTACAACTCAAAGAAGCAAATGTAGCAAAAACGGGAGTTGTAAGCACGAAGCAAAATGTAGCAAAATATAAGGGCACCCGCCCAAAGTGACCCGCTTGAAGACTATAAACATCATGCTTCTCCCCCTTTTGTCAGTGATGACCAAAAAGGTTTGAAGACATAGAGTTTTCTACGCGTTCCCAGGCGCAGCAGGATCGGTGGAGTTGTTTGGTGGCGGTGCAGATGAGCTTGGTGCAGATTCGACGTGTGTTGAAGCAGGCGGAGATGATGTCGCGTCGTCGTCTTCTTCAATAATCCGGGCAGACACGGTGGCAGCAGAAGAAGAGAATTCTGACTCTTCAAGTGATGGTGTGCTTCGCATCACAGCTCTTCTTGGAGGCGTGGAGTCAAATTGGAATCTCTCTCTGAAGCCATCCTCTTGCAGTTCAGCTTCATTGCTCATCATGGTGAGGCCTTTCCAAGTGCGGCGACAGGTCTCGTGTGCAACAAACGCATTCTTGGTTGCCAGATTTTTGATGCGATTGACGTCTTGCATGATGCTTCTCATCTGCCGTTTGAGCCAGTCGTGATGCCTATCTTTCTTTTGGTGAAGAGCCACAAGAAGCTCTCGGTCATTGAGTGCTCGAGCGCACTTCTTGGGTCTCTTGGCAGCTGTACTGTCAGTGACTTCAGTTGATGCAGGGGCACGTGTGGTGCCAGCCATTGGATACACTCGGGAGAGAGCTTCAACACCTTCAATATTTTGAGTGAAGCTCTGGTGTTCTGCATTTTCAAGACTTAATGGTTGCTTTCCAGGCTCTGGATATATTGCTTCAGCAGATGTGTCCACATCTGGCAAAAATATCCTATGGTTGCGGGCTGAGGGTTGATAGGAGATTGCAGAGTGAAGCTTGATCAGCCTCATAACCCAAGGAGCATAGAACTTTAATCCAAACAGTTCTGAGGCAGATGCTGCGAAGTGACGGATGAAGAGATCCTGTGCATTGAAGCATTTGCCATGAAGAATGCAGAAGATGAGAGTCTTCATTGCACCTTCAATCGTTGCATATCGAGAGTGTCCCTTAACGGGCCAGAGAGTCCGCCTTATGATGTGATATATTGTTCTGGGCAGGTACTCTAAGTCTTCAATGAAGAACCTAGTTGGATAGGGTGCATTAGGAGGCAGTGGCTTCATTATTGAGAGCATCTGACTCATATCTGGCTCAGGACGCTGAAATATGCTCTCAATTGCTTCAGCATGGAGTTGGCACCCTTCTTCAAAGAATTCGCCAGGAGTGGGAAGGCCGGTAAGCTCAATTAGGTCGAAAGCATTGGCTTCATGATGGATATTGCCTGTCATCCACTCCAGAATCCATGTCTTCGGATCTCTGTTATAGCCTTTGATATGCAAAGTGGCATAGAACTGGAGCAGAAGCTCTTCGTTCCAGTGCTCTTCATCAGTGATAAAAGGCAGCAAACCCACTTGCTTGAAGCAATCCAGTGCTTCTTCCAGACCAGGCAGACCAGCAACAGCTTCAACCTCAAGGCGCTTGTGAGGAAAGATGCGGCCTTGGTTGTATAGGATGCATGAATAATAGCTGCGCTGTTGATGGCTCCAGAACCTATCTGATACAATCCGTTCCCTTGAATAAGGGTTCTTGGAGCGGTCGAAAAACATGTTATCTGCCCTGAAGCCGTTGATGTTGAAGGAACCAGGAGCTGATGCAGGACCTGGGAACCTTGGCAGTCGTGGGATCGGCTTCTGGACCTGGGGTCTGTACGCAATATGATAGTTGAATTGTGGTCCGGCAGCAGACTCAGGCACAGAATGTTCAGGAGCAGTAGCTTCATTGTCTTCTGAAGCTATTGTTGGGTTGGGCTCCACATTTGCTTCGGCGTTGTTTGTGGCAGCCTCAACATTTGCAGACTCAGGCACGTTCTCCTGGAGAACTGCTTCTCGTTGGTGTGGGGGAGTTGGAGCTTGTGGTATCTCTGCATGCTCTTCGGCTGATGCAGCCGGAATGTCGTCAGCAGCCTGAGCCCTTGGCCCTTTGCGAAGCCTACGGAATGTAGGCGCCGGTGGAGTTGTAGTGGGTTGGGGCTCATCTTCCTCCTGTGGGCGATCTGCCCACGATGCATCTTGTGTGATTGGCGTCAATGGACGACCAATACTGATCAGTTCGCTTGTCTCAAGCTGAGGAAGGGCTGCATCACCTTGCACATTGTCTTGGAGACCAATGTCTTCAGCAGCGTTGGGTTCGTCTGCTGGAATGTCTTCAGCGTTGGGTTCATGCACAGTCAACTGACGATCTGCGTCAGGATAGCGGACGGAGAGGGGTTCAACTGTCAAGGGCTCTGTGGGAGCAGCCCGAGATTTCTTGGTCTTGCGCTTCTTGATGATGGGTTCAGAAGGAGAGGCTTCAGAATGTTTTCTCTTCTTAGCTTCAGCCTCTGCAGTCTGTGTCTTCTTGTGCTGTGAGGCGGTTGATCGACTCTTTGGCTTCGAGCCAGTCGTTGCAGCGGGGAAGACAATCGGAGCAGTTTCTGACCTTGGCGCTTCAGGTTCAGGCACAGCAGCCTTCTTTTTCTTCTTCGCGGCCATCCTGGGGTCAATGCCGGGACGCCCAAGTGCCTTGCGCTTCTCTGCCTCATTGTAGGCCTGCACGCAGCGATCAGCCAAAGTCTTCATGCGCTCTCGCGAGCCTTGAGCTTCGGCACGCGTCTTCAGGAAGTTCTCTTTCAGCTCGTGCAACATGATCTTAAAGTTTCTCACTTCTTGCACACTGAGCTTGGCTACGTGCTTCTTGAACTGAGCCTTTTCATAATCAATTTTCTGCTTCAGTTCTACAATGCGCTGGGCTATTGCAAGTTCTGAAGCAATTGCGCCTTGAAAAGCAACGCTGAGGCCTATGGGCAGCTGCAGATCGTTGAAGCTGATGTCTGGTGAGGCAAACCATTCATCGATGAAGTTGTGGATGATGGCGACATCAAACAGAGGCAGATTGTTGAAGATTTCAGCCTCCTCCTTGCTCTTGATGAGCTGCTCAAGAGCATCATCTCCAAGATCTTCATCGCTTGAGAGATTAATGGCTTCGCAGCGCAGAACGGCAGCAGCTGTGAGCTCTTTGCCTGTGTGTGGCTGAGGCTTCTTGGCTTCTTGAGGCTTGGAGACTCGTGATATGTCTTCAGACTGCACACTGGCTTCAGGAGGTGCAGTTGCCAATGGCTTCGCTCGTGAGATTTTGGGAGAAGCGGCTGGCTTTGAAGCTTTTGGAGCTTTTGGCTTCTTCTGCTTTGGCTTCGGAGCAGCAGGGGCGTCATCCGACTTAGTATCTGCTGGAGGGTCATTCACAGCAGTCCCTTGGACTAGGATGCGAGTGATGAGGCCTGCAAGATTGTCATACGGCCCGATGATATTGGGATCGGCGTCGCGTGTGCCATCTGCCCTTGGTGAGGAGGGACCAGGGTTGAAGTCAAGCCCAAATTTCTTCTTTTTTATCTTCGCTGACTGTTGTGCAAACTGAAAGTTGCGCTTGAAGAGATTATCATCGCGGCACCAGAGAAGTGATGACGGATGTGCTTCAGCTGGCTTTGGTCCTCTCACCATGCATGGATAGAAGCCTTGAGCAATGGCTTCGACTCTGGACCTGGGTACAAGATTTTTGTATAGTACGTCTCCCCACGGTCTCTTGATGGCGCACTTCTCCGCATATTCCTGAGTGACGAAGCGGTAGTGGAACCATTGCTCTGCCCAATATCTTCGAATCCATTGGATTCGTGTCTTGCGCTGACCATAGCTTTCTTCAGGATCAGTTTTGTACATCTCTGCCAATTCATCAGGCAGATCTTTGGACGTTTCACCACGTCGCTGTCTGCCTCCCTTCCTTGCTGCTGTTTCTGAAGCCATGAATAACTTGGAAGGCTTCAAGATGTTCAAAGGCTTCAAAGGCTTCCTTTTGCAAGAACTGGCTTCAGGAGAGTTGATGTGATGCTGCAAGTACTCTGCAAATGAATGCAGACTATGAGAACCAAAGGATTCTCCCACGGACATGTACCTGTGACAGCATTAAGGTGCGAGGGAAGGGGAAGAGGTCATATGCATTCTCAGAAGATTTTGAAGATAAATCGGTTTAGAAGACATAGACCTCATTGTGCGAAGACATTCACTCACAGATAAGAAGTTGGTTCCAGATTTGTACGAACCCACAGATCAGTACAAGTGAGGAATCTAACTACCTTATGAAGCACAAGTGAATATACTAGGCATGTCATGAGATGTAGCGAGATAACTAACTGATGTGAAGAGAAACTCCTTATGGCAGAAAGTGACTGAACTATGGGATCAAAAGAGGCTGTAAAAAGAGGTTTTATTTACCACACTAGGAACTGCTAGACGAAGTGAGAGTTGAGGTCAAGCAGTTCGATCCTCCGTGCCCTAACTTGGCGACGGAAGACACCTACGGCGACGGCGGAGAGAGCGATGTCCGCTGTCGGCGTGAAAACAGCATTGGAGAGGTTGCGGCAGTGAAGCGCTTCGTCGCCGGCGTCGTCGAGTGCTAGCGGTGGCGCTAGGGTTCGTGCGAGGGTGGAAGAAGGAGATAATGACCGCAGTGAATCGTGTATTTATAGGGATAGAGGCGGCACTGCGCTATTATGCAGGTACCCCTAGCGGTTCGCATTTGAGGCACGCGTGGCCAGTTAGAGGAAGATTGGGATTTGTTCCACGTCCCATGCACGCCTAAATTGTCGGGCGGTCGTTCCTGCTTCTCCGGATCTTATGTGGAGGAATGAGCATTAAAAACGGACTTTTATGGTTGTGACTATGTCTTCAGCTGACAAGGACACAGTGAAGACATTTGACAGTTTCAACAGAATGCATATGACTTGGAGAGATAGAGTTTGAGATAGAAAGCATAGAGAGGTTAGGGTCCGATCACATTCACTTAGTTCAAAAGATTCAACCAAGAAGACATAACTATAAGTGAATGCTGTAGAGGACAGAACATCAGTACATATATATCCATATAATCAACGCAGTGAAGATAATCATGAAGACATATTGAGAATGAAGCCAAACCAAATGTGAAGACATTGAGAGGTAACGCCATGAGAGAAACACTTCAAAATGGAACGTTTGGTGGTGGCGTTACCCACCGTATAGGAAGTATTAGACCCAGACACGGCGCACAATTATCGTGGCGCTCCGAAGTCAAATTGCACATTAATGTATTCACACTTAGAATGTATGTCTTCATTGTTTGAAGATATACGCTACTTCGTGTGTTGCACATCTAAGTCATCAATATGCTTAAGTGTTAGGATGTGTGCCTGATCACAGGACATTTGAGGATTCCAAGATATTTAGCTCACACCGTAACTTGCAAAATCTCTTCTCATCCAAGGGCTTGGTGAAGATATCTGCCAATTGCTCTTCAGTGTTGACGTGTATGATATCAATGTCTTCCTTCACAACATGATCTCTGAGAAAGTGATGACGAATTTCGATGTGCTTTGTCTTCGAGTGCTGAACTGGGTTGTTGGCAATCTTGATGGCGCTTTCGTTGTCGCAGTAAAGTGGCACTTGCTTCAGATGAATGCCATAATCCTTGAGTGTTTGCTTCATCCACAGAAGCTGAGCGCAGCAAGATCCAGCAGCAATGTATTCAGATTCAGCAGTGGAGAGTGATACACAGTTCTGCTTCTTTGAAGACCAACATACAAGTGATCGTCCCAGAAAGTGACATGTGCCTGATGTAGACTTGCGATCAACCTTGTCACCAGCATAATCAACATCCGAAAATCCAACCAAATCAAACTTTGAGCCCTTTGGATACCATAATTCTAGAGTTGGGGTGTGAGCCAAATATCGAAGAATTCGCTTCACAGCTAAGTGATGCGACTCCTTTGGTGTCGCTTGAAATCGAGCACACATGCAAACACTAAGCATGATATCTAGCCTAGATGCACATAGATAAAGCAAAGACCCAATCATGGAGCGGTATACCTTTTGATCGAACTCTTTACCATTGTCGTCGGGACCCAGATGATGCTTGGCTGGCATTGGTGTTGTGAAGCCTTTGCAGTCTTGCATACCAAACTTCTTCAGGCACTCTTTAAGATATTTCTCTTGAGATATGAAGATGCCGTTGCGTTGTTGCCGTATTTGAAGACCGAGGAAGAACTTCAGCTCCCCCATCATAGACATCTGATATTGCTCTTGCATCATATATCCAAACTCTTCACTATACTTCTGATTGGTGCAGCCGAAGATAATGTCATCCACATATATTTGGCACACAAACAGTTCACCATCATATGTCTTCGTGAAAAGAGTGGGATCCAGGGAACCAGGTATGAAGCCTTTGCTTTTCAAAAAGTACTTGAGTGTATCATACCAGGCCCTAGGGGCTTGTTTGAGGCCATACAGTGCCTTGTTGAGCTTATATACCATATCAGGATGTTTTGGATTTTCAAAGCCAGGTGGTTGTGCAACATACACTTCTTCTTCAATCTTGCCATTGAGAAAGGCACTTTTCACATCCATCTGATAGAGAAGTATGTTATGATGATTTGCATAGGCCAGCAGTATGCGTATGGCTTCAAGCCTAGCCACAGGAGCAAATGTTTCATCGAAGTCAATGCCCTCCACTTGAGTATATCCTTGAGCAACGAGACAAGCTTTGTTTCTGACAACTTGACCATGCTCATCTTGCTTGTTGCGGTATATCCATTTGGTGCCTATTATGTTGTGCTTCCGTGGATCAGGATGCTTAACCAGTTCCCATACATCATTCAGCTCAAACTGTTGAAGCTCTTCTTGCATAGCTTGAATCCATTCAGGTTCCATGAAGGCTTCTTCAACTTTCTTGGGTTCTGATATTGAGACGAATGCGAAATGCCCACAGAAGTTTGTTAGCTGAGTTGCCCTTGAACGAGTGAGTGGACCAGGTGCATTGATGCTGTCAAGTATTTTGTCAATTTGTACTTCATTTGCAACACGAGGATGTATAGGGCGAAGACTTTGCTCTTGTTGATCTGTGTTGTCATTTGGAGGTATATCTTCAGGCTGAGCATTGTCTTCATGTGGATCAGGTGCTGAGATGATAAGTTCTTCTTCAGGATGAGCTTCAGAAGGTACAATTTCTCCAGTTCCCATAAGCTTAATTGATTCATTTGCTGGAACTTCATCTAGCATATTTGGCAATTGCTCTCTTTGTGATCCATTGGTTTCATGAAATCGCACATCCACTGTTTCAACCACTTTGTAGTGGAAGAGATTGAAGACTCTGTAGGAGTGCGAATCCTTTCCATATCCAAGCATGAAGCCTTCATGTGCTTTTGGTGAAAACTTTGAGGTGTGGTGTGGGTCCTTGATCCAGCATTTTGCGCCAAATACTCTGAAGTAACTGACATTTGGCTTCTTGCCAGTTAGGAGCTCATAAGATGTCTTGTTCAGAAGCTTGTGAAGATAAACACGATTGATTGTATGGCATGCAGTATCAATGGCTTCAGTCCAGAATTTTCTTGGAGTCTTGTATTCATCTAGCATTGTTCTGGCCATCTCAATGAGTGTTCTGTTCTTGCGTTCGACGATGCCATTCTGCTGTGGCGTGTATGGAGCTGAGAATTCATGTGTGATCCCCAAGGTATCCAGATATGTATCAAGGCCAGTGTTCTTGAATTCAGTGCCATTGTCACTTCTGATGTGCTTTATCTTGGCGCCAAAATTGTTCATAGCTCGATTTGCGAAGCGTCTGAAGACATCCTGCACTTCAGTCTTGTAAAGGATTATGTGCACCCAAGTATATCTAGAATAATCATCAACAATTACGAAGCCATAGAGGCATGCAGAAGTAGTAAAAGTTGAGTAGTGAGTTGGACCGAAAAGATCCATGTGAAGCAGTTCGAAGGGTTGTGTAGTAGTCATGATTGTCTTCGAAGGATGTTTTGCCCTTGTCATCTTCCCTGCTTCACAGGCACCGCATAAGTGATCTTTCTTGAACTTGACGCCCTCGATGCCTATGACGTGCTTTTTCTTCGCAAGGGTGTGGAGGTTCCTCATGCCAGCATGCCCAAGCCTTCGATGCCAAAGCCAGCATTCTAAAGCTTTTGTAAGAAGACATACTGCAAGTTGTGGTCCTGCTGAGAAATCTACCACATACAAATCACCTTTCCTATACCCTTCAAACACTAGAGATTTGTCAGATTCCATTAGCACCAGGCAGCGATATTTGCCAAACATTACAATCATATTCAAATCACAAAGCATTGAGACAGACATTAAGTTGAAGCCAAGGGATTCAACAAGCATGACTTTATCCATGTGTTGATCCTTTGAGATTGCAACTCTACCTAGACCCAATACCTTACTTTTACCAGTGTCAGCGAATGTAATGTGGCTCTTGTCGGATGGACATAAAGTTGAGTCCATAAGAAGGCTTCTTCTGCCAGTCATGTGATTTGTACACCCACTGTCAATAATCCATTCTGAAGACTTTGAAGTCGCTGGTGTCGTACCCTACAGTGCAGTTAGGGGGATAGGCTTCACGAAGAGTGTTGTGAAGCATAAACATTTGACGAACCAGTGGGTTATGAAAACTTAGATCCATATTAGGACTAATGGGGAGAGTAGCATGCGATTCAGGAACGAAGTACATAATGATGCCATTTGGGCAGTTTATCTTGCGCCCCACAAGATTTTTATGGTCCCCAGCAATAGCATCAGAAGATTTTGTTTTTGTGCTAGAGACCTTTCCCTGCAAAAGAGAGTTAAGCTTTCTTAACCACCCACATCTTCAAGGGTGGCTTAGAAGCTATAAGTCTAAGTGCAGCATCTGAGAATTTTGGCTTTGAAGCCTTAGCAAACAGTCTAGCAGGGGGACAATAATACTCATAGGCATAAGCAGAATAATTTTTGGTCATATGAACATGACGGTTCGATGAACCGCTCTCATATTCATATGCCTGAGTATGGTTTCCCTGCAAAACATTTGCGTTAGTGTGACTCAGGTGAGTCCTCTGTCTGTATGAAGCCTTTGGACCATATGAAGCCTTTGGTTTGAGGTTTGTCTTCTTCAAGTGAGGTGTCATGAAGACATTCACAGGAAGATTTTCCAGACATGTTTTCGGAACCCAAATCTTCTTCATAGGCGGTCCATTCCTGCAGTTAGTACCAATGTACCTGGCAAACACTTCACCATTCTGATTCTTAAATAGTTTATAGTTTGCATCAAAGGATTCATCAATGATAATTGGGTTAGCACAAGTGAAGCCAGACAGATTGGATGGATCTACTGAGGATTCCTTTGCAGCAACCCATGTGGTTTTGGGGTACTGCTCAGGTTTCCAGTAAGAGCCATCTGCATTGATTTTCCTCACAAATCCAACACCCTCTTTCCTAGGGTTACGATTCAGGATCTGCTTTTTGAGGACATCACATAATGTCTGATGCCCTTGAAGACTTTTGTACATCCCTGTTTCAAGCAATGTCTTCAACCTAGCATTCTCATCAGCAATAGCAGTGGTATCCTCAGCAGAGGGGTTAGTTACCACGTTAATAGTTGAAGATATTGCAACAGTAGTAGCAGTGGAGCATTCAGCAACAGAATTAGCATTATTACGCTCAATGCATTTAAGACATGGTGGTTCAAATCCTTCCTGAGCGGGACTGATCTGTTCGGAGCGAAGTGACTCATTTTCTTTCTGAAGATCTTCATGATCCGCTCTCAACTTCTCAAGATCTTGCTTCTTTTGAAGATAATCATAGGAGAGCTTTTCATGAGTAGTTGAGAGAGTCTCAAGACGATCTTCAAGTTCCTGATACTTAACGTGAAGATTTTTTATGTCTTCAATTAAGGATTCAGAACGAGTCATTTTGGCACCCAACAGATCATCGCTTCTGTCTAACAGTTTTTGAATATGTTCCATAGCTTTCTGTTGTTCAGTTGCAATTTTAGGAAGTGTTCTGTAGCTAGGTTTTGAATCACATTCAGAGTCATCGTCACTAGATGTTTCATAGTGAGTAGTGCGTGTGTTTACCTTGGCACCGCGTGCCATGAAGCAGTAGGTAGGAGTGGAGTCGTTCTTGTCATTTGCGTCGGTGTCGGTGATGCAGTCATTGTCTTCAGTGTTGAAGATGGACTTGGCGACGTATGCTGTAGCCAGACTCGCAATGCCAGAATCAGACTCCTCCTCAGACTCCACCTCTGCCTCCTCAGACGCGGACTCCTCCTCTGAATCCATCTCCTTTCCAACAAACGCACGTGCCTTGCCAGATGAGCTCTTCTTGTGTGATGAAGACTTTGATGAAGACTTGGACGAAGACTTTGAGTGTTTCTTCTTCTTCTTGTCGTCAGAATCATATTCCTTGCTCTTCTTCTTCCTTCTGTTCTCATTGTCCCACTGTGGACACTCAGAGATGAAGTGCCCAGTTTTCTTGCACTTGTGACATGTTTTCTTCTTGTAGTCATGAGCAGAAGCTTCATCATTCCTTGAGCTTGATCGTGAAGATTTTCTGAAGCCTTTCTTCTTGGTGAATTTTTGGAACTTCTTCACTAGCATTGCAAGTTCTCTTCCAATGTCTTCAGGATCATCAGAACTGCAGTCAGATTCTTCTTCAGATGAGGAGACAGCTTTTGCCTTCAAGGCACGAGTTCGCCCATAGTTTGGACCGTAGATATCTCTTTTCTCAGAAAGCTGAAACTCATGTGTGTTGAGCCTCTCAAGTATGTCAGACGGATCGAGTGTCTTGAAATCAGGACATTCTTGAATCATCAGGGCCAGGATGTCAAACGAACTATCAAGTGATCTCAGCAGCGTCTTGACGATTTCATGTTTGGTGATCTCAGTGGCGCCGAGGGCTTGAAGCTCATTTGTGATGTCAGTGAGCCGGTCAAATGTGTGCTGGACATTCTCATTGTCATTTCGCTTGAAGCGGTTGAAGAGGTTGTGAAGAACACTGATTCTTTGATCTCTCTGGGTTGAGATGCCTTCATTGACCTTGGAGAGCCAGTCCCAGACTAGCTTTGATGTCTTCAAGGCACTTACACGGCCATACTGTCCTTTGGTCAGATGACCACAGATGATATTTTTGGCAGTAGAATCCAGTTGAATGAACTTCTTGACATCAGCAGCAGTGACACCTTCTCCACCCTTGGGAACGCCGTTTTCGACGACATACCATAGGTCGACGTCAATGGCTTCAAGATGCATACGCATCTTATTCTTCCAGTAGGGATATTCAGTTCCATCGAAGACGGGGCAAGCAGCGGAGACTTTGATTATCCCTGCAGTCGACATAGCTAAAACTCCAGGTGGTTAAACCGAATCACACAGAACAAGGGAGCACCTTGCTCTGATACCAATTGAAAGTGCGTTATATCGACTAGGGGGGGTGAATAGGCGATTTTTATGAAAGTCTTCAAAACGTGAGAGTTATGAAGACAAACAGTGAAGATTATGCCTATTACTATGCAGCGGAAGTTAGATTACACTAGGCCAGCCATGGTCATGTATTCAATAGAGTGAAAGCGCAATGACAACCAGCTTCAGTGTAATAAGGACCAGGTAGGAAGAAGTTATGAAGCCAAACAGATCATATATTCACGTTGTGAAGATAAAAGATAAAGCAAGCATGCAATGGCTTCACAATGAATAACTGTAAGTAAAAAGGAAGTGTAGATGAAACCAGTGACACGTCGAAGACAATGATTTGTTGGACCAGTTCCAGTTGCTGTGACAACTGTACGTCTGGTTGGAGCGGCTAGGTATTTAAACCAAAGGACACACAGTCCCGGACACCCAGTCAAGGACACTTAGTCCAAGACACCCAGTCCTCACCGTTTTCTCCTTGAGCTAAGGTCACACAGACCTCGCCCAATCACTCTGGTAAGTCTTCAAGGTAGACTCCCAAACCTTCACAGACTTCGTTCACCGGCAATCCACAATTTCTCTTGGATGCTCAGAACGCGACGCCTAACCGTCTGGAGGATGCACAGTCCTCAAGTGTAATAAGTCTTCAAATCACACAAACACGAAGACTTAAGTGATGCCCAATTTACTCTGGCTCTGGGTGGTTAGGGCTTTTCTCCTCACTAGGAATTTTTCTTTCAAAGGCTTCGAGGTGGGTTGCTCTCAAACGACAAAAGCCGTGCACTGAAATCTGAGCAGCCAACCGTTTATGGTTGTGGGGGGTGGAACCCGACCTGATCTGTCCGAAATGACCCTGGGTCACTAAGGAACTGACACGTGTACCAACGGTCGAATTTTGAACTCACACGGCAACTTTACTTGGGCTACAAGTAAAGCTGACTTGTCTGACTCTGGACAAGATTTTCTCTCAAAGTCTTCACTCGAAGACATAGGATTTGAATTAGGCATCACTTCAGTCATTCTGACTGGTTCTCTTGGACCCCACTTAACAGTACGGTGATTCCTATGACACAACATAAATGAAATAAAACTACGAAGGATCTAAGTCTTCGAGTTCCATAAGCTTCATAGGGAGTCTTCTCATGTCATTGTCTTCAATATGAATATCTTCATAAACCACCATTGTCTTCAATGTCTTCGTACATTTTTAGGGGTCATCTCTAGTAATAAAACCGAATCAATGAGGGACTTCTACCTGTGTTTTCCTGCAATTCTCACAAACACATTAGTCCCTCAACTAGGTTTGTCGTCAATACTCCAAAACCAACTAGGGGTGGCACTAGATGCACTTACAATCTCCCCCTTTTTGGTGATTGATGACAAACTAGTTGAAGTTTTCAACGGGGAACATAATTTGTGAAATAGTAAAGGAATTTGTCTTCATAAGTTGCAAGGGCTCCCCCTGAAGATGTGCATATAAGTAATTTGCCTTTTGAATGCAAATGCACATGGCAGGTTGTACTTGTGGAGATCCACTTCAACTTATGATGACAATCCACTATGCATGTGAAACCTAGTGACCGTTAGAGATTTTCGGTGGGACTGACATGCAACTCGGTAGGACCGATATGGTTAGGGTTTGGGCATAACGTAATCTCGGTGAGACCGATTACACAAACTCGGTGAGACTGAGTTTGGTAATAAGCTAACCAGAGAGTTGGTCAGGTAAACTCGGTGGGACCGATTTGCTCTTTCGGTGAGACCGAAAAGTTACAAAAAGGAAACAGAGAGTTTACACTGCAATCTCGGTGGGAACGATTCGCTCTTTTGGTGAGACCGAAAAGTTACGAAAGGGAAACAGAGAGTTTGCAATCCCATCTCGGTGAGACCGAGATCCCTGTCGGTAGAACCGAATTGCTAGGGTTTGGCAGTGGCTTATGACAAGTGAAACTCGGTGGCGCCGGATAGAAAGAATCGGTAGGACCGAGTTTGGCTTAGGGTTTAGGTCATATGTGGATATGGGAAAGTAGTTGAGGGTTTTGGAGCATATCACTAAGCACATGAAGCAAGAGGCTCATTAAGCAACACCTCATCCCTCCTTGATAGTATTGGCTTTTCCTAAAGACTCAATGTGATCTTGGATCACTAAAATATAAAATGAAGAGTCTTGAGCTTTTGAGCTTGAGCCAATCCTTTGTCCTTAGCATTTTGAGGGTTCCACTTTCACATCCATGCCATGCCAATCATTGAGCTTTCCTAAAATAGTCATCTTGGAATAGCATTAGCTCAATGAGCTATATGTTGTTATGAATTACCAAAACCACCTAGGGATAGTTGCACTTTCAATCTCCCCCTTTTTGGTAATTGATGACAACATATAGATCAAAGCTTCGACAAATGATAATAAGCATGAAATATATCGTCACTTTGAGAAGTATGTGACAAGTAAGAGCTCCCCCTAAATTTGTGCATATTTAAAATTTGCTTTGGACTGCAAATGCACAAATAGTTAGAGTCATGGGTTACTCTTCCATGTCACATACATCTTGGTGGAGCGCTTAAAATGATAAGAATGAAATACATGCACTCATCACCAAGAATAGTGAATGATCACATAAGGTAGATAAGATGATAATATTAAGCAAACATTAAGTGTAGCTTATGATCAAACACATGATCATCAATGTCTCACGAGCAATGACATAGTATCTCACACAAAAGCAAACAAAGTTCGAAAAACCACCAAATAAAACAAGAGAGAATAAAAGCAACACTCTCTCTCGAAGCATATGATCTATACATTTTCTTCCCCTTTGGCAACAAGTTACCAAAAAGTTCCTAGAAAATGCATAGTGCTAAGTCGACACTCAGGCTTGATCTTCAGGTGGTGGTGGAGTCCGGAGCACAACAAGGACGAAGCCTTCTGTAGACGTGGTCGGAGTCGAGGCTGAAGTGGACGCTGGAGCTGGTGGAACTGAGGCTGTAGCTGGTGCAGACGTGGTGGCTCTGGGGTCAGCAACTGGCACTGCAGACGACCTCGGACCTCATGGCACTCTGGCAAAGGCATCAGTTGTAGTCTTGCCTCTCCTCTCCTGCATGTCATCTTGGAGCTGCTCCACTGCAGTCTGAATCTCTGTCACTTTGACATCCAAGTCATAGAAATTTTGTTCCATGATCCTCTCTAAGCTTGCCTGGTTCAGAGTTAGGGTGGCTAGTCCTTGCTCAATCCGCAGGGTGGATGCAATCAAGTAACCAAGCTTCCCTGACAAGTTCTGGCTATCACTTTGGTCTGACATGATGCAAACTCTGACTGCTGACCCTGTGAATAGGTTATAGATGAGATAGAGTGGATAAGCATCACAAAATGCAGAGATTTTTGCAAAAGAATAATTCAAAAACTTAGTTTTAGTTTCCCACTGAAAGCATCTCGGATCTACCGTTTCTAAACTAGGTGATACCGAAGCAGTTTTGGCACCTAAACTAGTGAACTCGGTCAGACCGAGTCACAGTTCGGTGGCACCGAGACTGCTAGGGTTTCACAGAGTTCCAAAATCGGTCACACCGATAAGTAATTCTCGGTCAGACCGAGTCTCACTTGTGCAATGGCATAAGCCAAATCGGTGGGACCGAGTTTTTCAACTCGGTGGGTCCGAGATGGTTTCGGCGGAAACCTAACCCTAAAATTTTCGAATTAAACCTAATCTACGAGTTCATTGACTGGATAGAAGTTTAACAAACGTGGCAAGAATCATGATGATCACAATGTGCTAAGAATCGGATTGGGGAATAGCACAAAGATCGAGTCCATACCCTAGTTCGGCGGAGACTCGCTACGGCGGCAACGGCGGGGTTGAATTTCCGTTGACGGCGACGGAGACCAGCGACTGGAGGCGGCTGGCGGCGAGGAGACGATTCGGAGACCAAGTTGGCAGAGCAGGCTATCGCGCGGGCGAAGGGGTTCGGAGAAATTTCTAAATTTTTGCCCATGACTATATATAGCCCGACCCTGTCGGTGTGACCGAGTGGAACAACTCGGTGGCACCGAGATGCAAAACTGTATACAGTTGTTGCAACTCGGTGTGACCGAATGGTTCAAATAGGTTGCACCGAGATCGAAAACCTAGATCAACTTAATGATCTCGGTAGGACCGAAAGTAGGGTATCGGTCAGACCGAGAATCATAAAGAGGTTTTGGAAGTTTAAGTCTATGACGACTCTGAGCGCTCCTCACACAGAGTGGTTTGAATCTGACTTGATCAAATTTTGTGATGTAGCATGAATAGAGTTTGAGACGAGGAAAGCATAGATAGCTAGAGGAGGTTCTTAGGCATTCTTGTCCATCCACTTGGCAAAAGGAAATAAAACCAAACAATCAAAACAACAAGTGGATGTCCTCGAATGAGTAAAATATGCAACCAGCATGCTCACACAATAAGATGGCAAATGAAATATGTGACAAGGCATGCACAACCAATTCTAGCATCTATCAAGCAATTTGCGATGACAAGGTCATCTATATATGAGTATATTGACTTAGGAGTCAAGTGAGAACACTTGATCATAGGTCATACTCATCGTTTAAGCACAAGTGGGGTTACCACTTTTACATAAAGCATTGTTGTGTTCACATCTTTAGAGTTGCTTTAGCTCAAGTCTTAGAGTAAAGCTCCCCCTAGATGTGATATCCCCCCTTAGAGGGATGAACTAACCTCGGGTTTTGTCGATGATGACTTCATGTAGATGTTGAAGATGTGGATGCTCAATGTTGATGTAGATCACTTGGAGCTATCCATTTGAGTGAATTGCACTTTCAATACCTACATGGGTTAGTCCCACAAGGAACAAACAAGGATATCCATAGACATAGAGTGATGCACACACAAGATGATGTCCATGAAAACTTTTAGGTTACCTTGTCCCTTGTCTTACCAACAAGAGGGTTTGTGACTCCTTGAACTAGTGCAAGATGTGGAAGTTGATTGCACTTGTTCTTGCCAAAATGATAAGAGTGAAGTATGTTGGCGGAGTCACCCTCAAGAACTCTCTAGTTCTTCTTCTTTTGGATCCACACCATCTTGATGGGAATCCTTGGAGTTGTAGTCATACTTGATGAAGTGGAACTTGAAGTAGTCTTGGGAATCCACTTGACTAAGGTCTTAGGAGCTTCTTCAAATGCATCAATTTCCTCTTGAAGCTTGTCCTTGCCTTTTTGCTTGCAGTCTTGTGGTGGAAGATCATCTTGAGCTTGTGTCCCCTTGAAAGAAGTATCATACTTCTCTTGTTGAGGAACAAACTTTGTCTTGGGGTATTGATCTTCTTCCCACTCAACTCCATTGGCATTGAACTTTCATTCAAAACCAACACCTTGATTCTTCCGGTGCATTCCTTGCTTGCGCACAATTTCCTCGAATTGCTTACTCCCGCCAAGGCTTTTGTACACTCCTTTCTCTATAATTCCCTTCAATAAGCTATTTTCTTGCTCAAGTGTAACTTGGCTAAGAGAATCATTAGTGGAATCAAGAGAACTACTAGAAGCAACAATATTGGATTTAGCATGATCATTGTTACTGCTAGAGGAAGAATCTTTCTTGTTCTTGTTACTAGACTTGACTTGAGGCATGTAAGTGGATAAGAGTAAACGCTTGGCAATGTAAGAAGAACTTTTCTTGTGGAGATCATCATTGATTGCTTTTAAGAACTCATGCTCTTGCTCAAGATTGAGCTTTTCAAAGCGTAATTTCTCATGAGCTCTTAAAAGTTCTCGATGATCTTCGAAGATAGTTTCATGAGCTAACTTAAGAGTGTTTAGTTCTTTAGTTAGAGCCTCAATCTTCTCCTTATCATTGTCATTCATTTTATATTGATTAGCATGATTAATTGACGTTTCATCATAGTATTCATCACTAGAGTTGTCAACAAGCAAATCATCACCTAACAAGTCATCTTCATCACTATTGAAATCAACATACTCGGGGTGTGTTACCTTAGGACCTTTGGCCATGAAGCATCTTCCAATTCCTTCATTTGGTGAGTCAAATATGTCGTAGGAGTTGGTTGACACAAGTGCTAGACCGGCAACACCTTCATCTTGAGTATCTTCGGAGTCGGAGTGATAACTTCTCTCGGAGTGGCTGTCGGAGTCGGAGCCGGATACCCATTCACCAACATGAGCTTGATGTCTTCGTTTTGTGTAGCTCCTTGATGATTTTTCCTTCCTTTCCGAATCCTTGCTTCTCCGTGAGTATCTTCGTTCATAACGATCATCTCTACTCCTCTCTCTTGGTGGTGATTCTTTGCTTCTTCTTTTTGGAGAATCTTCTCTTCTCTTGTAGGGAGCCGTACACTCATTGGAATAGTGTTTGGGTCTTCCACAACTGTAGCAGTTTCGCTCTCGACTAGAAGATCTTTTGTCATTGTAGGACCTTGACTTGAAGCTTCTATCTTTGCTTCTACTCTTGTAGAACTTGTTGAAGTTCTTCACCATTAAGCTCAATTCTTCATTGAAGTTTTGTTTCTCACTTGATGATGTAGGGGCTTCACATGAGGCTTTGTAGGCACCACTTGATTTGTTGTGAAGTTCCTCTTTATCCTTAAGTGACATCTCATGAGCAACAATTCTTCCAATCACCTCCGTTGGATTGAGATCTTTGTAATTGGGCATCATTTGGATCAATGTGCACACGGTATCATATTTTCCATCCAAGGCTCTTAGAATCTTCTTGATGATGAATCTATCGGTCATCTCTTCACTTCCTAAGCCGGCAATCTCATTTGTGATGAGAGCAAGCCTAGAGTACATTTCAGCGACACCTTCACCATCCTTCATTTTGAACTTGTCAAGTTGACTTTGAAGCACATACAACTTGGATTCCTTGACGGAGTCGGTACCTTTGTGCATATCAATCAAAGTGTCCCATATTTCCTTTGCATTCTCAAGACGGCTGATTTTGTTGAATTCTTCGGGGCACAATCCGTTGAAGAGAATATCACAAGCTTGAGCATTGTATTGCAACATCTTCAACTCATCCGCGGTAGCTTCACGGTTTGGTTCTTTCCCATCAAAGAAGTCACCTTGCAAACCAACACACACAATAGCCCAAACGGCGGGGTTATGTCCAAGAATATGCATTTTCATTTTATCCTTCCAACTAGCAAAATTAGTACCATCAAAGTAAGGACCTCTACGGTGATAATTTCCCTTGCTAGACGCCATACTCTCCTAGGTTGTGAAACCAAGGCTATGACCACCAAAAGCTATGGAGATCAAAGCAAATGGAAACCAAAGCTCTGATACCACTTGTAGGATCGAAAGTATGTCTAGAGGGGGGGTGATTAGACTACTTGACCAAATAAAAACTTAACCTTTTCCCAATTTTAGTTCTTGGCAGATTTTAGCTATTGTAGGACAAGTCAAGCAATCATCACACAATTCAAGCAAGCATGCAAAGAGTATATTGGCAGCGGAAAGTAAAGCATGCAACTTGCAAGAATGTAAAGGGAAGGGTTTGGAGAATTCAAACACAATTGGAGACACGGATGTTTTTCCCGTGGTTCAGATAGGTGGTGCTATCCTACATCCACGTTGATGGAGACTTCAACCCACGAAGGGTAACGGTCGCGCGAGTCCACGGAGGGCTCCACCCACGAAGGGTCCACGAAGTAGCAACCTTGTCTATCTCACCATGGCCATCGCCCACGAAGGACTTGCCTCACTAGCGATAGATCTTCACGAAGTAGGCGATCTCCTTGCCCTTACAAACTCCTTGGTTCAACTCCACAATCTTGTCGGAGGCTCCCAAGTGACACCTAGCCAATCTAGGAGACACCACTCTCCAAGAAGTAACAAATGGTGTGTTGATGATGAACTCCTTGCTCTTGTGCTTCAAATGATAGTCTCCCCAACACTCAACTCTCTCTCATAGGATTTGGATTTTGTGGAAAGAAGATTTGAGTGGAAAGCAACTTGGGGAAGGCTAGAGATCAAGATTCATATGGTAGGAATGGAATATCTTGGTCTCAACACATGAGTAGGTGGTTCTCTCTCAGAACATATGAGTTGGAATTGTGTATGTGTTCTGATGGCTCTCTCCACGAATGAAGAGGAGGTGAGGGGTATATATAGCCTCCACACAAAATCCAACCGTTACACACAGTTTTCCAATCTCGGTGGGACCGAATCAACAAACTCGGTCGGACCGAAAAGGTAAACCTAGTGACCGTTAGAGATTTTCGGTGGGACTGACATGCAACTCGGTAGGACCGATATGGTTAGGGTTTGGGCATAACGTAATCTCGGTGAGACCGATTACACAAACTCGGTGAGACCGAGTTTGGTAATAAGCTAACCAGAGAGTTGGTCAGGTAAACTCGGTGGGACCGATTTGCTCTTTCGGTGAGACCGAAAAGTTACAAAAAGGAAACAGAGAGTTTACACTGCAATCTCGGTGGGACCGATTCGCTCTTTCGGTGAGACCGAAAAGTTACGAAAGGGAAACAGAGAGTTTGCAATCCCATCTCGGTGAGACCGAGATCCCTATCGGTAGAACCGAATTGCTAGGGTTTGGCAGTGGCTTATGACAAGTGAAACTCGGTGGCGCCGGATAGAAAGAATCGGTAGGACCGAGTTTGGCTTAGGGTTTAGGTCATATGTGGATATGGGAAAGTAGTTGAGGGTTTTGGAGCATATCACTAAGCACATGAAGCAAGAGGCTCATTAAGCAACACCTCATCCCTCCTTGATAGTATTGGCTTCTCCTAAAGACTCAATGTGATCTTGGATCACTAAAATATAAAATGAAGAGTCTTGAGCTTTTGAGCTTGAGCTAATCCTTTGTCCTTAGCATTTTGAGGGTTCCACTTTCACATCCATGCCATGCCAATCATTGAGCTTTCCTGAAATAGTCATCTTGGAATAGCATTAGCTCAATGAGCTATATGTTGTTATGAATTACCAAAACCACCTAGGGATAGTTGCACTTTCACCTGGCGCTCGGTTATGAAGATTCCTTTCTCTGTAACCGACTTTGTACAACCCTAGTCCCCTCCGGTGTCTATATAAACCGGAGGGTTTAGTCCGTAGAGGCAATCACAATCATATAGGCTAGACTTCTAGGGTTTTAGACATTACGATCTCGTGGTAGATCAACTCTTGTAATACTCATATTCATCAAGATCAATCAAGCAGGAAGTAGGGTATTACCTCCATAGAGAGGGCCCGAACCTGGGTAAACATCGTGTCCCCTGTCTCCTATTACCATCGACCTTAGACGCACAGTTCAGGACCCCCTACCCGAGATCCACCGGTTTTGACACCGACATTGGTGCTTTCATTGAGAGTTCTGCTGCGTCATCACCAGAAGGTTTGATGGCTCCATCAATCATCTACAACAATGCTGCCCTGGGGGAGGTTTTCCTCCCCGGCCAGATCTTTGTGTTCGGCGGCTTCGCACTGCGGGCCAACTCGCTTGGCCATCTAGAGCAGATCGATAGCTATGCCCCAGGTCACCAGATTAGTTTTGGAAATCTGGACTATGTTGCTGATATCCGAGGAGACTTGATGTTCCAAGGATTCGTGCCCCCAACCTCCGCTCTGGCCTTAGATCCGGAGCATATCGCCAAGTCCGAAGACGGGCTCCCTGAGCTCACCAGACTATCTGCAGCCACTAGGCCCATTGTGGGAGAGCCGGGGGAAGTAGTGTCACTGGCAGCCATCATGGAGCCGGACCCTTCTCTGAACATGGGCTCCGAATCCTCAGAGTCAGCATCGTGTGAGTTCGGCCAAGGAGTCACCCTCTCGCCGTACTCCACGGGCTCTCTTCTCTCGGGCCAAACCTCGCCTTTAAGCGAGGCTCTGGACTCAATGCGATCCCTTGTCATTACAGAGGAGCAACGTCCGAACTATGCCCAGCCCGGACTAGGGGCTAAGAGCAGGGAATTTTACGTCCCACCCACCACCCACTTTATAGCCACTGTCGAGGACTTAACAGACATGCTCGATTACAACTCCGAAAACATCGACGGTATGGATGACGATGCTGGAGAAGAGGAGGCCCAAAACCCGCCGTTTACCGAACGCTGGACGGCCACCTCTTCGTATGACGTGTACATGGTGGATACACCCAAAGAAGCTAACGGCGATGACAAAGAAGACCAAGTCGAGGATAAACCTCCTAAGATACAGCCAAAGCACCGACGACAGCGGCGCCGCTCTAAGTCACGCCGCGGAAAAGACAGCAATACTGGCACAGGAGAAAACAATACTCTAGACGATGCCGAAGACAATGAAGACCCCGTTGAGCCAACCTCCAAACAGCGGGAAGATGGGTGAGTCAGCGCTGATGAACAGGTCGTAAACGAAGACTCAGAGAACAGTAACTATCTTCCGCTCTCCGAGGATGAGGTAAGCCTCGGCAACGAGGATTTTATCATGCCTGAGGAACCTCTCGAGCAGGAGCGCTTTAAGCGCCAGCTAATAGCCACTCCAAGGAGCCTGCAAAAGAAGCAGCAGCAGCTTCAAGCTGATCAAGATCTGCTCAACGATAGATGGACTAATGTCCTGGCAGCCTAGGAATACGACCTCGAGCGCCCAACCAAAAGTTACCCAAAGCGCAAATTGTTACCTCAATTTGATGACGAGGCGCTGGAGCCCGTACCATCAGCGCATAATGTGGCTGACCGACCACCACATGGCCAGGACAAAATGGCAACTCAAGCCGAACACCAGCCCATACTACCCTGCTGTAAAGGCAGGGACATAACAGCTCGGGGTTATACATATGACCTGCGGCAGGACCTGGACAATAGAGCAGGTCAGACCAGATCGATCTATGGATCGCGGGGGCGTGCCCCGATGCGCAACGGCGGCCATCTAGCCAGACATGACAAACATAACCACGCCCAGGCCGAAAACTGCAGACGGCCTCCATCCGAGCTACGTCGTGACTTGGCCCGATATAGAGGCTCCGCACACCCCCTCTGCTTCACTAATGAAGTAATGGAACATGAATTCCCAAAAGGGTTTAAACCCATGAACATCGAATCATATGATGGGACAACAAACCCCGCGGTATGGATTGAGGATTTCCTTCTCCATATTCATATGGCCCGTGGTGATGATCTTCACGCCATCAAATACCTCCCACTAAAACTAAATGGACGAGTGCGGCACTGGCTAAACAGCCTCCCAGAGAACTCCATTGGTAGCTGGGAAGACTTGGAAGACGCCTTCCACGATAACTTCCAAGGTACATATGTCCGGCCTCCGGATGCCCATGACCTAAGTCACATTATCCAGCAGCCCGGGGAGTCGGCCAGGAAGCTCTGGACTAGGTTCTTAATTTAAAAGAACCAAATTGTCGATTGTCCAGACGCCGAAGCCCTTGCGGCCTTTAAACATAGCGTCCGAGACAAGTGGCTCGCCCGCCACCTCGGTCTAGAAAAACCAAAATCCATGGCAGCCCTTACCACTCTGATGACCCGCTTTTGTGCGGGAGAAGACAGCTGGCTCGCTCATAGAAGCAACAACATCAGTGATCCGGGCACTTCCAAAGTTTGAGACGGCAACGGCAAGCCACGACGCAATAAACACAAGCGTCGAAATAATAATGAAGGAACGCAAGACACAACGGTCAACACCGGATTTAGCGGCTCCAAACCCGGGAAAAAAGCCATTCAAGGCAAACAGAGACGGGCCATCCAATTTATACAAGATACTGGATCGGCCCTGCCAAATTCATGGCACCCCCGATAAACCAGCCAATCATACCAACAGAAGTTGTTGGGCCTTTAAACAAGGCGGCAAGCTTAATGCCGAACACACGGGGAAGGGGCCGTCCAGTGACAGCGATGACGAAGAGACTCGCCAACCGAACACCAGGGGTCAGAAGCAATTTCCCCCCGAAGTAAAAACAGTAAACATGGTATATGTGACGCACATCCCTACAGGGAAGCGCAAGCGCGCACTACGGGACGCCTACACCATAGAGCCGGTCACCCCAAAATTTAGCCAATGGGTGGCCTGCCTGATCACTTTTGATCACAAAGACCACCCAACCAGTATCTGTCACGAAGGTTCGGCAGCTCTGGTCCTCGACCCAATTATCGGCGGGTTCCATCTCACGAAAGTCCTTATGGACGGCGGCAGTAGCCTTAATCTACTCTACCAAGACACTGTCCGCAAAATGGGCATTGATCCTTCAAGAATCAAGCCCACCACAACTACCTTCAAGGGAGCAGTACCCGGCATAGAAGCTCACTGCACGGGCTCAATTACATTGGAAGTCGTTTTCGGCTCGCCGAACAAATTTCAAAGCGAAGGCTTGACCTTCGATATTGTCCTGTTCCGTAGTAGCTACCATGCACTGCTCGGGCATACTGCTTTTGCTCCTTTTAATGCGGTCCCACACTACGCCTATCTAAAGCTTAAGATGCCCGGTCCACGCAGCGTCATCACGATAAACAGAAATACGGAACGCTCCCTCCATACAGAGGAGCATACTACGGCTATTGCAGCCGAAGTACAAAGCGGCCTCATCAAGCCGCGTATCTCATCGGCCATCAAGCCGCCGGTCTCTATTAAACAGGACCGATCAATCTCAGAGCTGGATTAGCAGTTGGGCCTCCATCGTTCGCCTCATATAGCCGTGAAGTTTGTACCGCGCATACATAATTATGCACTTACAATACCCTGGTCATCGGCGGAGGCACAATACGGACAGGCCTACAATGCGGTCCGCACTCCCATAGCCTTTTTCCCTTTTTCTAACTATTTTTTATGTTTTACCACAGGTGACTCAAAGCCTGTTCATCTTACGGAGTCTTTCTGAGTTCGGCTTCATATGGATAACCAAAGGCTATTCCCGCTAAGGAGTCCTTTTGCCGAGGCAAGGCAACGCAGACGTGCGACAGGAGGTCCAAATGATTTTTTGTAGACTGCACTCTTTATTTCAAACCTGTAAAGTGCCTTTTTCCTCAGCATTCGACCCCCGGCATGTTAAATAACCCGGGTAGTGGTGTTATAATCTGCAAGATTGCGTTTGATGTGTCAATCAGATTCCAGTGAACATAGTCCGTATTCAGTATTTTCTTTTTCTAAGAACTGAATTTTGCTTCTTTGGTTGTTTCATGCACGCATGTCGGCACAAATTGCCAGGGGCTCGATATGGCAACATATGAGTTGCCGACAAGTCCGGACAGCTTTATAGCATACTTCGGTGTCACGAGTTTGGCCTTATATGCATCAGCTCCGAATCATGTCTTTGGTCAATAGTTGGGTTGCCCGGCTCCTATGCTTACTAGCTTACGTTCCGTCCTATTGGCTAAGGTAGTAAAGGGAGAACTACTGCGATTGTGTTTCCGGTTCATCTGGTCAAGCACCTCGGTAGAGAAAGCCGAAAAATGACTGTCATGATGCGGCGAGAGCTGGTCAACCACTCGATGAGTTATCAGAATCTTTCACGATTCCTTCCGTATTACACGAAGGACCATTCTTCTGGTCACCTATGCAACGCACCGTATTCGGATAAATGTGTACATACCAGGGGCTATATCGTAGACCCACCGTCAAAATCCTATGGCTAAGTGAAAGTGTTAAAGCCCTATAGTCTGATTGCCTAGTTCGCTGCATTGACACCTCCTTCATGGACCAAGACGTTGGGTCAAGAGTGATCAAGTGCTTTCCTGAACACCCCCATATTATATGCGAGGGGGCCGAAGCCGACAACTGGTAAACTTTCAGATTATACAAAAAATGACCGCACATGAGGAACCAAAACTTTCAGGCAAAAAGCATAGCCTATAATATATCATTGTTTGTACTATTTCGGTACAATCAGTCGAATATCATATCCTTCAAGCACTAACCCTCTATAAGCGGGCTCCCTCTAGGACATCCTCAAAAAATGCTTCGGCGTGTGATGGTCCTTGCCCCCAGGTGGACTCTTTGCTGCAACATCGGTGGCCTTCATCTTCGCCCAGTATGTCTTGACGCGGGCAAGGGCCATCCGTGCACCTTCAATGCATGTTGACCGCTTAACAGCGTCGATACACGGCGCCGCATCAACAAGTCGCTGCACCAAACCGAAATAACTATTCGGAATTGGCTCAGTTGGCCACAGCCGGACCACGACATCCTTCATGGAAGATCCGGATATTTTATGGAGCTCGGCCCACTGGGCCATCTGTTCATTCAGCAACAGCAGACGCTTTGGAATGCTGAGTTGCGACCAGAAAAGCTTCTCCGTTGCATGTCCTTCTTGCGCTTGGAAAAACTGAGCCTCATCGGAGACACTCTTCGGCAAGTCCAAGAATGCGTCTGGAGAACTCCACATTTGATTAAGCGGGGCATGCTTCGGATCGCCGAATTTAGTCTGTAATAAGAAGGGCTTACCGGCCGCTATCTCCCCAGCTTGCCGGATCTCCTCCCGAGCCGCTCTAGACTCAGACCGTGCTTCTCTCGCCTCTTGTAAGGCCTTGTCGAGATCAGCCATTTTGGCTTTGTTATCCTTCTCGAGGAATTCACATCAGATAGTGGCATCCTTTAGCTCGCGTGCCATGGTAGATATTCTCTCCTCGCACTGGCGCCGAGCAGCCTGTTCGGCCTTTAACTCAGCAGCTACCTTCTTGGCAACCGCATTACTCATCCTGGCTTGCTCCCTGGCCCGGACGAGCTCAGCCCGAAGGGTCTCAACCGCGGCGGCACCATCTGCAGTTATGCATATCTTAGTATATAATTCTCAGCTGCGTGCTCATAGTATTATACATACATATACTGACTGCCCCAAAACATACCTTGCGCCTCGTCGAGCCGCCTGTTAATAAGTGTGATGTCATTATCCACCACATCAAGTTTCTGCTTCAGACCTGCAACCTCTATAGCATGGGCAGTCACCATGGATGTAACAGCCTGTGTTCCAATTAATTAGATTATTTCCTGGGCATATCTTTTTTGATCCTCTTATCGCCTCCCTTTGGACGCCAACCAGAGTCTCAGGGGCTACTACCTATACACAGGTGCATTTTGCACATAGAGTGCAATTGAAGATATTACATTACATACCTCGAAGCCTCTTAGCAGGCTCATGAAGGCTTCATTCAATCCGCTTCTCGCGGACAGAATCCTCTCAACTACCGTACCCATTAAGGTACGATGTTCCTCTGAGATGGACGCATGTTACAACATGTCCATCAATGTATCCGGCACCTCCCGATTCTTGGAAGCGGTTGTGGGAGTACGGACTCCCTTCGAAGGGATATGTTTACTCGACCCTAGAGTCATCTTCGGCTATAAACCGGATAGTCCGGGGCCTTTATTGTTGGTCCCCGAAAGGGACGCACGCCCCGGACCCTGGACTACCGAAGTATCACCTTCGGGCATGGTCTTCATTGTCCCTCGCACCACTTGTTGATCGAGAGAGATCCTTCGGGATGACACCTCGAAGTCGTCCGCCCTATTGGGCGAGAAGGTCTATGGAGGTGTCTCGCTTTCCATCATCTCCAGAAGAAGATCCCCCGAGGAGGAGGACTGTTGAGGAAGGTTGCGTGTCGGACTGCAAACATATATTTTAGATGTTACCCTTGTAACCGGAAAGGAACGAGATATGTTTAGGACACCCTTGTTCACTTACGATTCGGCTAAGGGCTTGTCCTTACGTAGGAACTGCGCGACAACATCGTCTTCCGAACCCGAACTGCCTGACAGGGACATCTTCCCTTGCTTAGGAGCCTTTACCTCCAAATCTTCGGAGACGGTCCTTTTCTTCCCATGGGGGGAAGGGATGTCAGCTTCTCCTTCTCTTTTGTCTCCGGAAGAGGGAGTTCCAATCTCCCCGGACATAGTGTCTGGTGTACCTTTATAATGGAGGCCACCTTTGCCCTTCTTGCTCTCCTCCTTGTCCTCCTTCGCCGGCACTTGATATGGCGCCGGAGCCAACATCCTTGTTATCACATGATTAGCTAAGTCTTCAGGAAGAGGGGCTAAACACCTAATTCATTCCGCCTTCTTTATCCAGCCTTGTTCGAAGATTGCTTTCTCAGTATTATGGGATATTTAACTAAGCTGTGTTCGCGAGTCGAGTGCTTACCGAGGTATCCGGATGGTTGCAGTCGAGGCCGATGTCTTCGGTGGTATCCGGCCACTGTTTTCGTGTCCCGAATAATAAATTCCACATTTCTCTGTGCGTTGTGCCGAAGAAGTGCTGAAGGGTCTGTGGTCCTTCCGGATTGAACTCCCACATGCGGAGGCGCCGTCGCTGGCACGGCAGGACCCGGCAGACTAGCATTACCTAGATTACATTGATGAGGCCGGTGTCCTTTTCGACGAGGCTCCGAATGCGGCTTTGTAGTGTCTGCACTTTGTCAATTGATCCCCAGTCCAGCCTCTTATTAATTCATGATGTGAGCCATAATGGAGGGCTAGATCGGAACGCGGGTGTAGCTGCCCACTTGGTACCATGGGGTTCAGTGATATAAAACCACTCCCGCTGCCATAGGTTGGAAGTTTCCGTGAAAGAGCCTTTCGGCCAAAGAGTATTGGTGAGCTTGTTCACCGTAGCACCACCACACTCTGCTTGCTTCCCCTCGATTACCTTCGGCTTCACATTAAAGGTCTTGATCCATAAGCCAAAGTGTGGGGGAATGCGGAGAAAGGCCTCGCACATAACAATGAATGCCGAGATGTGAAGAAAGGAGTTCGGAGCTAGATCGTGAAAATCTAGCCCGTAATAGAACGTGAGTCCGTGAACGAAGGGTTGGAGAGCGAACCCTAGCCCCCGGAGGAAGTGGGAGATGAATACGACCCTCTTGCCGGATCTGGGAGTAGGAATAACCTATCCTTTAGCAGGGAGCCTGTGGAGGATTTCCGCGGTCAGGTATCTTGTCGCCCGTAGCTTCACGATATCCTCCTCTATGACAGAGGAGGCCACCCACCGGCCTTGAGGGCTGGGTCCGGACATGACTGGGAGGCTTGGAGCAATTAAGTTGAAACCTGGGTGCTGGAACTCGAGGTTGGAAAGGTTGAGGAAGAAGTAGGCGTAGGGAGAAAGACGGGTCTGTGCCCCTTTATAAAGGCGATGAATATCAAACCCCTCCTCATAGGCCTTAAAACCTGCCTATGCCCAAGGGATCATGCCAACGGAACGGTTGGGTTACCCACGCCCATATTCATGAGAATCCCGCAATAAGGGGACACGATCTCTGCTTCGACAAGACGTGCCAATAAAACCGCATCTTGAAACGTGGAGCGGGAGGCTAAAAAATGGTTCGAAGTAATGACCGAGCAGGGACGTGATGTCGCGCTACAAAAGTTGTTAGCAGATTGGACTCGTGAAATATTATACTCTCTGCGGTTGTGTGTGGTATTTGTTTTGCAGAGCCGGACACGTTTTCTGTGTTCGAAGGATGCGTTGGAGTATTCAGAGGAGGAACCCGCCTTGAAATGCTGAAGACAATCTGCGCGCCGGACACATCGTCATTGAAGCCTGGTTCAGGGGCTACTGAGGGAGTCCTGGATTAAGGGGTCCTCAGGCGTCCGGCCTACTGGACATGGGCCGGACTGATGGGCCGTGAAGATACAAGACAGAAGACTCTCTCCCGTGTCCAGATGGGACTATCTTTGGCGTGGATGGCAAGCCTGGCGTTCGGATATGAAGATTCCTTTCTCTTTAACCGGCTTTGTACAACCCTAGTCCCCTCCAGTGTCTATATAAACCGGAGGGTTTATTCCGTAGAGGCAATCACAATCATATAGGCTAGACTTCTAGGGTTTTAGCCATTACGATCTCGTGGTAGATCAAGTCTTGTAATACTCATATTCATCAAGATCAATCAAGCAGGAAGTAGGGTATTACCTCCATAGAGAGGGCCTAAACCTGGGTAAACATCGTGTCCCCTGTCTGATGAGAACATGACTACCTTGGATACGACAAAAAATATTGCATACATGTATATTTGTGAGGAGATTTCTAATGCAAACTATGCAATAATTTATTTATGTCATCCAGGACAAAAATACTTCAGAGACTTTTCTGTCATGTCTAATTGCAGGTGTATGGGACATTTGTACAATCCACATATGAAGATAAGAGAAAAAGAGAAGTTTAGGTGTTGTTCAAAAAGTCCTCTCACATCACTTTTGGGCCAAGAGAAGATAGAGTCCAAGTCTTTCACGTTCTGGATTCAGATTCGGACTGCACAGACATACCTGACTCAAAACGCCAACAACTTTTTCATACGGACTCCGAATTGGGTGATTCTTTTTTGTTTGAAATTAGATTTCGTGCTCTTTCTAACACAATTGGATTCACCTAAAAATTCGTCCGGAGAGTTGATTTATGGACGAAACAATCTGATGTTGCAGCAGAATCTGAGTCAAACTACAAGCTCAAATGTGTTGCATCACCTCCACTTGGGCCCATGAGCCTTGTACAACCTAGGGTTAGTTTTAGGATGCCTTGGAACGTCCTCCCACCTTCTTGGCCACCACCCCTTGCTCCTATATAAGTAGATCCATCTAGTAGCTTTTTCCTGGGGGATTTGTTTAGTTAAAAGTTAGCCATTGCAACTTCGTGTACTTCGTTTGTGTCCAATGACCAGACCAAGACCGCTTTCGGATCCCCACCTTTATCAATACTTCATCTATATTCGCAATATTCAGATTGCATTATCATATTCTTGCTTGTTCTTTGATTGTGTGCAGGAATAGACCTTCGTGGTTAGGCTGATCGTGGTTCCAGCATTGTCAGTAACCTTGTGAGATTGGTTTAGCGATTGCTAAGGTGCAACGTCATGCACGTTTGTAGTCGGATCATCAAAGTCAACTCCACCAAATCGATAGTTATCATCTCATCGAAAGATCGGGACCCTCGCCTCTATCACTATCTCCTGTTACCATCGACCTTAGACGCACAGTTCAGGACCCCCTACCCGAGATCCGTCGGTTTTGACACTGACACCCGCCGTTTACCGGACATTGGACGGCCACCTCCACATATGACGTGTATATGGTGGACACACCCAAAGAACATGATGGTGCAGACAGGAAAGATCCGGTGGAGGACAAACCTGATGAGGCACCACCAAAGCATCGACGCCAGTGACGCCACTCAAAATCATGTCATGGTAAAGACAGTAATGCCGGCACCGGAGAAGATAACACTCTGGAGGGTGCCAAAGAGACCGAAACCCCCATCGAGCCCACATCCGAACAAAACGATGTGGAGGAGGGGCAAGTTAACCCTGACGATCTGGTTGGGAACGGGGACTCGGAAGACAGTAATTACCTACTGCTCTCCGAGGACAATGTGAGCCTCGACGATGAAGACTTCATCGTGCCAGAGGAACCACTCGAGTAGGAGCGCTTTAAGCGCCAGCTAATCGCTACTGCGAGAAGCCTAAAAAAGCAGCAGCAGTGGCTGCAAGCCAAACAGGATACACTCAACGACAAGTGGACCCAAGTCCTAGTCACCAAAGAGTATGGCCTTCAACGCCCAGCAAAGAGTTGTCCGAAGCATCGGCTACTGCCACAATTTGACGACGAGGCCCTCGAGCCCATACCTTCAAGACGTGACCATGCTGATGAACCAGACCGGCCACCACGCAGGCGAGATAAAGCGGCCACCTATGCTGAACACCAACCCACACCACCTCGCCGTAGAGGCAGAGAGACAGTAGGTCTAGGACACACCTACGACCTGCGACAAGACCTGAGTAATAGAGTAGGCCAAACAAGATCAATCTATGGATCAAGGGGGCGCTCCCTAGCGCGAAAGGACGACCATCAAGCTTTGCCGGAAAGGCATAACCTTACCAGGGCTGAAAACCGCATACGGACTTCATCTGAACTACGTCGTGACGTCGCCCGATACAGAGGCACCGCACACCCCTTATGCTTCACTGATGAGGTAATGGAGCACCAGTTCCCAGAAGGGTTTAAACCCGTGAACATTGAATCATACAATGGAACAACGGACCCCGCAGTATGGATCGAAGATTTTCTTCTCCACATCCACATGGCTCGCGGTGATGATCTCCATGCCATCAAGTACCTCCCCATAAAACTCAAAGTACTAGCACGGCACTGGTTAAACAGCCTCCAAGAAAAATCCTTTGGTAGCTGGGAAGATCTGGAGGATGCCTTTAGAGACAACTTCCAAGGTACCTATGTTCGACCTCCAGATGCCAATGACCTTAGTCACATAGTCCAGCAACACGGAGAGTCAGCCCGGAAGCTCTGGACTAGGTTCTTAATTGAAAATAACCAAATTGTACACTGTCTGGACGCTGAAGCCCTCGCGGCCTTTAAACACAGCGTCCGGGATGAGTGGCTCACCCGACACCTCGGCCAAGAAAAACCCAAGTCCATGGCAGCTCTCGCCGCACTTATGACCCGCTTTTGCGCGGGAGAAGATAGCTGGCTAGCTCGTAGAAGCAACAGCACCAGTGACCCCGACACCTCCAAAGCCAGAGATGGGAACGGTAGGCCACGATGCAATAAACACAAGCATTGATGCAATAAACACAAGTGTCGAAACAACAATGAAGGTATCAAAGACACGGCGGTCAACGCCGGATTCAGTGGCTCTAAACCCGGTCAGCGGAAGAAGCCATTCAAAGGAAACAAGGATGGTCCATCTAGTTTGGACAGAATACTCGATCGGCCTTGCCAGATTCATGGCACCCCTGACAAGCCTGCCAATCATACCAACAGAAATTGTTGGGTCTTTAAACAGGTCGGTAAGCTAAACACCGAACATAAGGGGAAAGGACCGCCCAGCAAGGACGACGGTGAGGAGCATTGCCAACCGAACACAGGGGGACAGAAGAAATCCCCCCCCCCCCGAGGTAAAAACGATGAATATGATCTATGTTACTCATATCCCTAAGCAGGAGCGCAAACGCGCATTAAGGGACGTCTATGCCATAGAGCCAAAATCGCCCCAAAATTTAACCCATGGTCAGCCTGCCCGATCACTTTTGATCGCAGAGACCATCCGACCAGCATCCATCATGGAGGTTCGGCAGCATTGGTCCTTGATCCAATTATCGACAAATTCCATCTCACGCGCATCCTTATGGACCGCGGTAGCAGTCTTAATCTGCTTTACCAGGACATTGTCCGTAAAATGGGCATTGATCCGTCAAGAATCAAGCCCACCAAAACCACCTTCAAAGGAGTGATACCCGGTGTAGAGGCCTGCTGCACAGGGTCCATAATGCTGGAGGTAGTCTTCGGCTCACCGGATAATTTATGAAGCAAAGACTTGATCTTCGACATCGTCCCTTTCCGCCGTGGCTATCACGCACTGCTCGGACGAACCGCGTTCGCCCGTTTCAATGCAGTCCCACACTATGCTTATCTAAAGCTCAAGATGCCTGGATCACACGGTGTTATAACAGTTAATGGAAACACGGAGTGCTCCCTCTGTACTGAGGAGCACACCGCAGTACTCGCAGCTGAGGTACAGGGTGGCCTTATCAAGCCAAATACTTCATCGGCCATCAAGCCCCCGGACACTGTCAAATGACTCCGGTCTACCCTGCATAACGGCGGTCCAGCTCGTCCAGAGCTAGATTAGCAATTCAGCATTCATCAAAGCCCCAACCTGATAGCAGCATACGTACCGCGCGTACATAACTACGCACTAAATATACCATGGGCAAAGACAGAGGCACACCGAAAACATAATCCACAATACGGCTTGACCCTATCTGGTCTCTCATATTAAACACTTTTTCTTATTTTTTTCAGGTCCTTTACAACCCACGCCACTTTTCGATGGTAACAAAGGCCCTTTTCTAGGCCCCTCATGTATACTCGATCGTTGATCCTCTCGAAGGATCATACACCAAGGCGAAAAGCAGTGCAGACGTGTCCAAAGGATCTTCAAGATCATCTTTTCCTTTTTAGGACCCGTATACAGCTTTCCCTTGTGCTCGGCATGTAAAATAGACTCGATGCTTACCGCATCCTCTATAAGAATACGTTCTGACGTATCAATCAAACTATAATGGAAACAGTTTTACCCTACCTTATTCGGTATTGGTCTACTACGTCATATGTATCCTGTCTTAATGACTGATTGACATATACACATTGGCATTAATCGCCAGGGGCTTTGTTCGGCCACAAAAGTTCAAAAACAAAAAGTCTGAACACTTACATAGTAAACTTCGGCGTCCTGAATATTGCATTATATGCATCGGCTTCGAATCATGTCTTTGGTCAATAGTTGGGTTGCCCGGCTCCTGTGGTTGCCACCTTACGTTTCACTTGTTCAGCTAAGGTAGCAAAGGGAGAACTACTACGATTGTGTTTCTGGTTCGTCCGGACAAACACATCGGTAGAGAAAGCCGAAAACTGATTGTCATGATACGGCGAGAGCTGGTCAGATATTCGACGACTTAATACAAATCTTTTGCAATTTTTCTGTATTATACGAAGGACTGACTTCAGTCTGGTCACGCGCCTAAGGCATCCCAATTCGGCAGCTGCATGTGCACCAGGGGCTAGTTCTTAGCCCCACAGTCAAACTCCATTGGCTAAGTGAAAGTGCTAAAGCCGCATAGTCTGATTGCCTGGTTCGTTACGTAAGTCACCTCCTTTACGGACCAAGACGTTGGGTCAAGAGTGATTACACGTTATTATGAATACCCCCGTAGCATCTACGTGAGGGCTGAAGCCGACGACTGGCAAACTTTCAAGAATAATAAAATACGGCCGCACAGGAGGTATGTAGTTTGGATAACAGCATGAATACATTGCAAAGCCTTGGTTTATAACACAAGGCCGGGGCAGTTCAGATACATTCACTCAAACATAACATCCTTCGAGCATTGACCCTCTATCAAATGGGCACCCTCGAGGACATCTTCAAAATAGCGCTCCGGCTTGCGGTGGACCTTGCCTCCGGGCGAACCTTCAACTGCCACGACGGCGGCCTTCATCTTCGCCCAGTGCATCTTGACACGGGAAAAGGCCATCCGTGCACCTTCTATGCACGCCGAGCGCTTCACAGCCTCAACTCGGGGCAAGGCGTCGCCGAGCCGCTTGACCAGGCCGAAGTAGCTGCTCGGAATGGGTCCAGCTAGCCATAGCCATACTATGAGGTCCTTCATGGCCAAACCATACATTCGATGCAGCTCCGCCAGTTGCATCATCTGGTTGTTTAGTAGTGTTGGCCGCTTCGGTGCCAAGTACTGCGACTAGAAGAGCTTCTCCGTCACGTTCCCTTCTTGGGCCCGGAAATGCTATGCGGCGTCGGCAGCACTCCGTGGGAGATCTGCAAAGGCGTCTGGAGTACTCCATAGTCGATTTAGCAAAGCATATCATCGACCGCCAAATATACTCTGTAAAAGAAAAGGCTTACCAGTCGCTATCTGTTCGTCTTGCTTGATCTCCTCGCGGGGCGCCCGGGACTCGGTCTGCTCCTCCTTTGCCTCTTGAAGAGCCTTGGTGAGTTCAGCCGCTCAGGCCTTATTACTCTCCTCCAATGACTCACACTTGTTGGCGGCATCCTGAAGTGCCTGCTCCACTTCGGTCACCCTCGCCTCATACTGGCGGCGGGCGACCTTTTCGGCCTCTAAATCCGCAGTCGCTTTGTTTGCGGCCGCTTTGCTTGCCCTCGCCTCCTTCTTGGCTTTGCCAAGGGCACATTTGAGGGCCTCAACCTCGGTTGCACTGCCTACAATTATATACATAGCAGCACATGAGATTAAACTCTAAGTTTGCACTACAATTCAGGCTTGTAAGGGATCTTTTAATAGCATACCTTGGGCCTCATCGAAACGCTTGTTAATACGGTCGATTTCATCATCATCCAGCTTCAGTTGGCGCTGGAGTTCGGAAACTTCAGCGTCCTTGGCTGAAGCCGCTAACTGTGAAGCCTGTTTACCAAAATAGATAAGTATGTTAACTCTGGCGAATATTTGATCCTCTATTCGGCCTCTTTTTCAAAAAGCCGAACAGAGTCTTAGGGGTTACTATCTATACACAGGCATATTTTTTGCATATGCAAAAGTTACTAAGAATATTACATCACATACCTCAAAGCCTGTTAACAGGCTGGTGAAAGCTTCGTTCAGCCCGCTTTTGGCGGACTGAACTTTTTCAACCACCGTACCCATTAGGGCACGGTGTTCCTCCACGACAGAAGCACATTGAAGTGCTTCCCTCAATGTGTCTGGTGCCTCCGGATTGATAGAGGTCCCTGGTGGAGTCGGCACTCCCCCTCCCTTAAAGGGGGCTGCTTGCTCGATTCCGGAGCCGTGTGGGTCTCTGGAGTTGTATTCGGCAGGGGGCAGACTGGTCCGGGCCCCCGTCATAAGTTTCCATGGGGGTTGTACCCCCCATGTTTTCGACAGCCAAGGCATTACCCTCTGGCGTCGTTTTAGCAGCCTTTCGCACTTCTCGCTGGCCCGGAGAAGTCCTTTGAGACAACACCTCAATGTCATCCGTGGCATGTGGCGGAGAGGCTCGCGGAGGCGTTTTGCTCTCCATCATCTCCGGCGCCAAGGAGTTCCTCGAAGACGATGATTGTTGGGGGAGATCGCGGGCCGGACTGAAATACATAAACGATATGTTATCCTACAATTTGTATAAGGCCAAATATATGCATAGTATCTTTGAATACTTATGATTCGGCCTAGGGCGCCACTCGGGGATGGCTTCGGCGTCCAATTCCGAATCGTCCGAAAGGGAGATTTTCCCCTTCTTGGACGCCTCCGCCTCTAGGTCCACGGAAGCCCCCCTTTTCTTCTTTCCCCCCTTGAGGGGAGAATTGCTCTCCTCCTCTTCCTCTTCCTCTTCATCCCCCTCAGGGGAAGAAAGAGCTTCGGTATCCCCGGACGCAGCGTCCGAAGCACCTTTTCGGCGAAGGCTGCTTTTGGCCCCCTTGGCCTTCTTCTCCGGCGCTTGGTACGGTGTCGGGACCAGCATCTTCATCAGAAGAGGAATGGTTGGGTCTTCGCGCAGCGAAGCCGGACATCGGAGCCGCTCCGCCTTCTTTGTCCATCCCTAAAGGAAGAATGGAAGGCTCGGCATACCCCTTGGATTTACAAGTTGAAGTTATGATTCCAAAATCAGAAAACTTACTAGAGTGGCCAGATGAGCGCAATCTAGGCCGATGTCTTCGGTCGGCTCCGACCACGACTTCTGAGCCTTGAAAAGCAGCTTCCAGATCTCTTTGTGCATCGTGCTAAAGAATCGCTGCAGGGTCCGAGGGCTAGCCGGATTGAACTCCCACATGTGGAGAGTTCGGCACTGGCAGGGAAGAATCCGGCAAAAGAGCATCACCTGGACCACATCAGCAAGGCCGATGTTCTTCTCCATTATATTTTTGATGTGCCTTTGCAGCGTGATCACCTCATCGGATGACACCCAATGCAGGCCCTTATTAATCCACGATGCAAGCCGCATCGGGGGTCTGGATCCGAACTCAGGAGCGGCTGCCCAGTTGGCGCCGCGGGGTGCGGTGATGTAGAACCACTCCTGCTGCCATAGCTTGACAGTCTCCATGAAGGCCCCTTTTGGCCAGGTGACGTTCGGAAGCTTGCTCACCATGGCACCTCCACGGTCTGTGTGCTCCCCGTCGACCACCTTCGGCTTCACGTTGAATACCTTAAGCCATAGGCCGAAGTGGGGGGATGCGGAGGAGCGCCTCACACACGATGATGAACGCCAAAATGTGGAGGAAGGAGTTTGGGGCTAGATCGTGGAAATCTAGCCAAAGATAGAACATAAGGCCATAGACGAAAGGGTGGAGAGGAAACCTTAGTCCGCGGAGAAACTGGGGGATGAACACTACCCTCTCGCTAGGCTTCGGAGTAGGGATGATCTGCTTTTTGGTAGGGAGCCGGTGGGCTATGTCCGCGGCCAGGTACCCCGCTTCCTAGAGTTCCTTGATGTTCCTCTCCGTGACGGAGGAAGCCATCCACTTGCCCTGCGAGCCGGATCCGGACATGGCTGGAGTGTTTGGTGGCGACGGAAAAGATCGAAACTTGGGCACTGGAGCTCGAGCATGGGAGGGCTGAGGAAGAAGAAGGCGTCAGGTAAAAAGATGGATCTTTACCCTCTTCTAAAGGCAGTGAATATCAAGCGCCCCCTCACGAGCCTTAAAACTCGCCTATTCCCAAGGGGTCATGCAAACGAAACTGTTGGAGTACCCAAACCCGTATTGATGAGAATCCCGCAGTAAGGGGACACGATCTCTGCTTTGACAAGACGTGTCGTTGAAGACCATGCCTCGAAACACGAAGCGGGAGGCCAAAACATCTCGCCAAAAAGCTATCAATGGACATGAATTATTTTTAAATATTTTTCCCTTGTGGTCTGATAACCCACAAGTATAGGGGGTCGCGACAGTTTTCGAGGGTAGAGTATTCAACCCAAATTTATTGATTCGACACAAGGGGAACCAAAGAATATTCTCAAGTATTAGCGGCTGAGTTGTCAATTCAACCACACCTGGAAACTTAATATGTGTGGCAAAGTATTTAGTAGCAAAGTAATATGATAGTAGTGGTAACGGTGGCAAAAGTAACGGTAGCAGTTTTATAGCAAGCGTAACAGTGGCAACGGAAAAGTAACTAAGCAAAGATCGATATATGGAAAGCTTGTAGGCAATGGATCAATGATGGATAATTATGTCGGATGCGATTCCTCATGCAATAGTTATAACATAGGGTGACACAGAACTAGCTCCAGTTCATCAATGTAATGTAGTCATACGTGCTTATGGAAAAGAACTTGCATGACATCTTTTGTCCTACCCTCCCATGGCAGCGGGGTCCTATTGGAAACTAAGGGATATTAAGGCCTCCTTTTAATAGAGTACTGGACCAAAGCATTAACACTTAGTGAATACATGAACTCCTCAGGTCATCACCGGCAAGTATCCCGATTATTGTCACTTTGGGGTTAACGAATCCTAACACATAATAGGTGACTATAGACTTGCAAGATAGGATCAAGAACTCACATATATTCATGAAAACATAATAGGTTCAGATCTGAAATCATGGCACTCGGGCCCTACTGACAAGCATTAAGCATAGCAAAGTCATAGCAACATCAATCTCAGAACATAATGGATACTAGGGATCAAACCCTAACAAAACTAACTCGATTACATGATAAATCTCATCCAACCCATCACCGTCCAGCAAGCCTACGATCGAATTACTCACGCACGGCGGTGAGCATCATGAAATTGGTGATGGAGGAAGGTTGATGATGATGATGGTGATGGATTCCCCTCTCCGGAGCCCCGAACGGACTCCAGATCAGCCCTCCAGAGGGAGATTAGGGCTTGGCGGCGGCTCCGTATCATAAAACGCGATGAATCCTTCTCCTTGATTTTTTTCTCTCCGAACGTTAATATGTGTAGTTGGAGTTGAGTTCGGTGGAGCGTCAGGGGGCCCATGAGGCAGGGGGCCCCCCACCCTCGTGGATAGTGTGTGTCCCCCTGGCCTTGATTCTTTCACCAGTATTTTTTATATATTCCAAAAATATTCTCCGTTGATTTTTAGGTCATTCCAAGAACTTTTATTTCTGCACAAAAATAACACCATGGCAATTCTGCTGAAAACAGCGTCGGTCCGGGTTAGTTCCATTCAAATCATGCAAGTTAGAGTCCAAAACAAGGGCAGAAGTGTTTGGAAAAGTAGATACGTTGGAGACGTATCAACTCCCCCAAGCTTAAACCTTTGCTTGTCCTCAAGCAATTCAGTTGATAAACTGAAAGTGATAAAGAAAAACTTTTACAACCTCTGTTTGCTCTTGTTGTTGTAAATATGTAAAGCCAACATTCAAGTTTTCAGCAAAGATTATGAACTAACCATAGTCACAATAACATTTAGGTATCATATTTACTCATATCAATGGCATAATCAACTAGCGAGCAATAATAATAAATCTCGGATGACAACACTTTCTCAAAACAATCATAATATGATATAACAAGATGGTATCTCGCTAGCCCTTTCTGAGACCGCAAAACATAAATGCAGAGCACCTCTGAAGATCAAGGGCTGACTGGAAATTGTAATTCATGGTAAAAGAGATCCAGTCAAGTCATACTCAATGTAAACTAATAATAATACATGCAAATGACAGCGATGCTCTCCAACTGGTGCTTTTTAATAAGAGGATGATGACTCAACATAAAAGTAAATGGATAAGCCCTTCGCAGAGGGAAGCAGGGATTTGTAGAGGTGCCAGAGCTTGGTTTCGAAATAGAGATGAATAATATTTTGAGCGGTATACTTTCATTGTCAACATAACAACCAAGTGATCTCGATATCTTCCATGCTACACACATTATAGGCGGTTCCCAAGCAGAATGGTAAAGTTTATACTCCCCCACCACCAACAAGCATCAATCCATGGCTTGCCCGAAACAACAGGTGCCTCCAACTAAAACAATCCTGGGGGTTGCAATTATTTTGATTTGATTTGAGCATGGGACTGGGCATCTCGGTGACCAGCCATTTTCTCGTGAGTGAGGAGTGGAGTCCACTCCTCTTGAGAATAACCCGCCTATCATGGAAGATACAGACAGCCCTAGTTGATACATGAGCTATTCGAGCATACAAAACAGAATTTTTATTTGAAGGTTTAGAGTTCGGCACATACAAATTTACTTGGAACGGTAGGTAGATACCGTATATAGGAAGGTATGGTGGACTCATATGGAATAACTTTTGGGGTTTATGGAGTTGGATGCACAAGCAGTATTCCCGCTTAGTACAAGTGAAGGCTAGAAAGAGACTGGGAAGCAACTAGCTAGAGAGCGACAACAGTCATGAACATGCATTAAAATTAATCAACACTGAATGCAAGCATGAGTAGGATATAAATCACCATGAGCATAAATATCGTGGAGGCTATGTTGATTTTGTTTCAACTACATGCGTGAACATGTGCCAAGTCAAGCCACTCGAATCGTTCAAAGGAGGATACCACCCTATGATACCACATCACAACCATTTTAATAGCATGTTGGCACGCAAGGTAAAGCATTATAAACTCCTAGCAAATTAAGCATGGCATGAGCAACTATAATCTCTAATTGTCATTGCAAACATGTTTCATTCATAATAGGCTGAATCAGGAACGATGAACTAATCATATTTACAAAAATAAGAGAGGTTGAGTTCATACCAGCTTTTCTCATCTCAATCAGTTCATCATATATTGTCATTATTGCCTTTCACTTGCACGACCGAACGGTGTGGATAGTAATAATAGTGCACGTGCATTGGACTAAGCTGGAATCTGCAAGCATTCAATACAAGGGAGAAGACAAGGTAATATGGGCTCTTTGTTAGATCGACAATAATGCATATGAGAGCCACTCAACATTTTCATCGTGGTCTTCTCCTCTCGACCCCCAAGGAAAAGAAAGGAAATAAAACTATTTACATGGGAAAGCTCCCAACAAGCAAAAGAAGAACGAGAAATCTTTTGGGGTTTTATTTTTAATTACTACTACTACAGGCATGGAAAGTAAACTAGCTAAAAGCTACAACTAATTTTTTTGGTTTTTCTTAAGGTTTTTCAAACACACAAGAAGAAAACTTTAAAAGAAAATAAACTAGCATGGATGATACTATGAAAAAGTATGAGCACCGACAACTGGCATGAGTGTGTGAACATGAATGTAATGTCGGTGAGAAATACGTACTCCCCCAAGCTTAGGCTTTTGGCCTAAGTTGGTCTGTGCCCATGGATCAAAGTTGTAGCTGGGGTCGTACTGAGATGCAGCGGCAATTGCCTCATGAGCTACAGCTTGGAGGCGAGCTGCCTCCGTCCTCCTCTCGTACTCATTCGCCTCCTCCCTGGTTATAACATATCTCCCTTTTGTCTGAAAATCAAAGAAAGCAGGAGCAGGGAGAGCAACGTGGACGGTGTGCCTTCTGTCAAAGATTAGTCGGTACTGGAGGAACTGGTCGTTCCTCTCAACAAACTGATGACGAACCATAGCATTATAATCTAGATAAGCAGGAGGCAACTCAATATCATCCCCACGTATGGGTATACCAAGAAAGTTAGCTACATGAGTTGCATAAATTCCACCAAACAAATCTCCAGTTAAACCATTAAGATGCAACCTACGTGCAACAATAGCCCCCAAGTTGTATTGTTTATCTCCTAATACAGCACTCTTGAGAACACTAAGATCAGGAATACACATGTGACATGCCTCATCCTTACCGTTAATGCATCTACCCACGAAGAGAGCAAAATAATGTATGGCAGGAAAATGAATGCTCCCTATGGTAGCTTGTGTTATTTCTCTAGATTCCCCCACAGTGATACTATCAAGAAATTCTTTAAATTCAGATTTGCGAGGTTCACTAGCACTACCCCACTGCGGGAGTTTACAAGCAGTATTAAAATCTTCTAAGTCCATGGTATAAGATTTATCATAAAGATCAAATAGGACATTGTGAGAATTGCGCGAGGATGTAAATTTAAACCTTCTCACAAATGAATTAGTTAAATAGAGGTATTGCCGGCATTTATCTAACACGAAGCTCTCAAGATCAGCGTTGCGCACATATGCGTCAAATTCTTCCTTGATGCCTGCCTGGACCATGAAATCCTCTGACGGCCATTCACAAGGCCGCACTTGAGCCTCCCTTGGTAGTTCATTGTCTGGCTCGCGTATTGCGGGCCTTGGGCCTTGCTTCCTTGAGGAACCACCTTGGTACATTTTCCTAAACATATTTCTTCCTCTGAAAAATTTCTAAAATTTTTAGGGACTCAACATAAAAGTGAACCAAACTCAACAAAATTGATAGCAACTACTCCTACGAGTGCCTAGAGGCTGTCGGCATTCTATGAACGGGGGGGGGCAGACTTGCCTGCCTGCGGCCCACAGCATGGTTGGGCTGGCAGGTCTATATGGCCCATCTTCATCGACAAGGCATTCAAGACCCTCGCGAGGGGCCAAGCCTCGCAAGGCGGATGACGCAAGACCTCCTCAGGAGCGGCCTCGCCAGGCAGGCTCGTGAGGGGTGGAGAGATCAAGGCAAGGCAAACCTCGCGAGGTCACCGTGATGTGAGCCATGAAGATCGAGACCAGGCGGGCGCCAGCGCGCGCAGTGTCCTTGTTTCCTCTTTGGTGCCAAGGGGTCAAGCGCAGGCACGGAGTATTGAGGCATCAAGCAAAGGTTTCCATATTGGTGCAACGAGACCAAGACTAGAAGGACGGCAGGACGGAGGTCACCATGGAGCCCAAGACGGCGTCATCACTAGAACCTTTGGCAGGCGAAGACCACCTTTTGTCATGATAACTTGTACTAGTTGTCCCCTTTCGAATTGGCCGTTGTTGGCTCCCTTCCCGCTCAACATTTGGGAACAGGACCAAGTCCTATATAAGTAGAACTAGCCACCACAGTAAAAGGGACCGGACGACCAGAAGGTGAGAAGAGAGAGGATCGACCTTGTCTCACCCACACAAGTTCACCGAGCACAAGAACACCTCGACCTCACAAGGCTGTTCTTCCCCTTGTACAGTTCATCATCAGCCCAAGAGGCAATCCACCACCACACTAGAGTAGGATATTACACCACAACGGTGGCCTGAACCAGTATAAATCTTGTGTCTTTCTGTGTTGTGAGTTCGTCGAGTTCGTCCGCAAGATCTTAGAGAGCTAGGGCATGGATCGATAGAGAGAAAACTTTCACGCGCACCCCAGTGTTCGAACCTCAAGGGTCTGCCGGAACCCGTGATCCGACATTTGGCACGCCAGGTAGGGGTGCGCCGTAGCTTCTCTTCCATCGATCTGCGCTTCGTCGACACCGCGCTTCACCCAGATGGCAGGCGCCCTGCCGCCGACTCCGACGGCCAGCGTTGCCGACAGGGCCAGGGGGCTCTGATCCCTAGCCCCCGCACTGCGGCGGGTCCAGTGGCTGCCCAAGTTCAAGCCGGAGATGCCACAATGCTATGACGGCGCGGCGGACCCGTCAGCTTTCCTGCTGGCGTATGAGGAGGCCGCCCTCGAAGCCGGGGGCGATGACAAGGTCATGGCCAACTGGCTTCCCATGGCCCTCGCTGGCGAGCCGCGTGCCTGGCTGCTCAACCTTCGCGGATCCACGATGGCGTCCGGGGAGGAGCTCCGTGACCTCTTCACTGCGCGCTACGCGGCACCGGCGCCCCACATGGTCGCGGCCCTGCTAGGCGGCTCTCAGGCGCCACCTTCAGAGCGCCACATCAAGCCGTTCATCCGCCAGATCGGCGCCGCTTCCACGTGCTCAGGGGCTCCACCGGGCTGGGACGCGCCTGAGGCCGACATCACCTTCAGCTCAGAAGACCACCCCATCACCACCACCGGCTCGGGCATGCTTCTGATGCTTTGCACGCCCACCATCTGCAATGTGGCCGTCACCAAGACCCTCATCGATGGCGGCACTGGCCTCAACTTGCTCTCCATGGAGGCCTTCAGCCTTCTTCACGTGCCGCTCGAGCGACTCAGCCTCAGCAAGCCTTTCTCAGGAGTTGGTGGTGGCGCAGCCCGCTCCCTAGGGAAGATCCGCCTTCCCGTCACCTTTGGCACGCGCGACAACTACCGCACCGAGCTGGTCGACTTCGACATCTCCCGCATCGGCCTCCCGTACAACGCCATCCTCGGGTACCCAGCTTTGGCCCAGTTCATGGTGGCGACTCATCCAGCCTACAACCTCATGAAAATGCTAGGAAGCAAAGGTGTCCTCACCATCAAGGGGGACACCAAGGAGGCCGTGACGGTGCTCAAACTTGCCTTCAGGACCGCTGCGGCAGCGCAGCCCATTGGCACCGGTGCCCTCGAGGCCAAGGAGGCCGTGCCAACCAAGAAGAAGCAACTGTTCACCCAAGATAAGGCAGAGACAAAGTAGGTGCCGGTCGACGAGGACGGCTCCTCAGGAGCCACCTTCACCATAGGTGCCGGCCTAAACCCCAGCCAAGAGGAAGCATTGGTGAAGTTCTTGCGCACGAACAAGGACATATTCGTATAGGAGCCCAATCAGCTGGTGGGGGTCCCGAGAGAGGTGATTCAGCACCACTTAAGGGTGTGCCCCAATGTGTGCCCTTTGAAGCAGCGAGCAAGGCGGCAGTCCACGAAGAAGCAGGCCTGCATCGTCCAAGAGACCCACAAGTTGGAGGCGGCGGGTGCCGTTCGTGAGGTTAGGTACCCCGAATGGCTGGCGACCCCAGTCGTGGTGCCGAAGAAAGGCGGGAAGGAGCGAATGTGTGTCGACTTCACCAGCCTCAACAAGGCGTGCCCTCAAGATCCGTTCCCTCTCCCGCGCATCGACCAGATCGTCGACTCCACCGCTGAGTGCGACCTACTGTGCTTCCTGGATGCGTTCTCGGGGTATCACCAAATCAAGATGGCGGTGGAAGATGTAGAGAAGACAGCCTTCCTGACCCCGTGTGGGGTGTACTGCTACACCTGTATGCCCTTCGGACTGTGCAATGCGGGTGCGACCTTTCAGCGGCTGATGCACATTGCTTTAGGGTGGCAGCTCGGGAGGAACACGGAGGCCTACGTCAACGACATTATGGTGAAGTCTCGGGAGGCGAGAACCTTGATCCAAGACCTGGAGGAGACCTTCGAAAGCCTGCACCAGGTGAACTTGCGGCTTAACCCAGAAAAGTGTGTGTTCGGGGTGCCTTCCGGCAAGCTGTTGGGATTCCTCGTGCCACACAGAGGGATCGGGGCGAACCCAGAGAAGATCAAGGCCATTGAGAGCATGAGCCCGACGCAGACCCTCGAGGAAATGCAGAAGCTGGCTGGTCGGGTGACTGCATTGGGGCGCTTCATCTCCAAGTTGGGAGAGCGCGCCTTACCCTTTTTTAAGCTAATGAAGAAGAAGGGCCCGTTCGAGTGGACTCCGGAGGCCAACCGAGCCTTCCAAGACCTCAAGCAATACCTGACCAGCCCACCGGTGTTGGTGGCGCCACGGCCTCTCGAGCCTCTAGTACTTTACCTTGCTGCCACCCCATACTCTGACAGCGCTGAACTGGTGGCGGTTCGGGAGGAGCACTAGGCCAAGAGTGTGTCGCGCCAAGTTACATCGCCAGCCAAGGTGACGCAAGATCAGGAAGGCACAGCAAAAGCCATAGCGGCAGCAACAGAAGACCAAGCTCGGCAGGATGACACCATAGAGATCCCCACAAGCAACCAGGCACCAGGGGCCCCATCATCTCGGGGGGCACCCCAGCTTGCACAAGACGCAAGCCTCACCAACACGTCGGTCCTCTCGAGCACCCGGTGTACTTCGTCGGCACGGTGTTGCAGGACACGAGGGCACGCTATCCCATGCCTCAGAAGCTCCTGCTCGCGCTCCTGGTGGCCTCGCGCAAGTTGCGGCACTAGCACTACTTCCAGGGCCACCCCATCAAAGTCGTCTCGGCCTACCCATTGGAGAGAGTGCTCAGGAGCCCCAACTCTGCTGGAAGGGTCGCCGAGTGGAACATCGAGCTGCAGGCATTCCAGCTAGAGTTCAGCACCACCAAGGTCATCAAGGGAGCCGCACTCGCTGACTTCGTGGCAGAATGGACGGATGCCCCGGCGCTAGAAGTAGGTGAGGACCGGTACACCTCGCCAGGAAGCGAGGCGTCAGACGGATGGGTCATGTATTTCGATGGAGCCTTCACGCACCAGGGCACGGGGGCTGGAGCAGTACTCATCTCACCCACGCAGGACAAGCTCTACTACGTTGTGCAGCTCTGCTTTCAGCAGGGCGAGAAGGTCTCCAACAACATCGCAGAATATGAAGGCCTCATAGCTGGCCTGAAGGCTGCGGCAGCTTTGGGGGTGAAGCGCCTCACCGTTAGGGGCGACTCACAACTCCTCGTCAACTTCTCCAACAAGGTGTACGAGCCAAAGGACGAGCACATGGAGGCGTACCTCGTGGAAGTACGTAAGATGGAAAAGCGGTTCGTAGGTATGGAGGTGCAGCATGTACCCCGTGGCACCAACAAGGAAGCCAACGACATCGCCATGAGGGCATCCAAGCGACAGCCCCAAGAGCCTGGTGTCTTCGAGGAGCAGCTCTTCAAGCCGTCAACAACGCCACCACTTTCAAGCATGGCACAGCCTCGGGAGGAGCTCCCACAACCGCCTGCTATGGGAGCCCCGGCTTGTGGCCCAACCTTAGGGGCTTGCTTGCTCTTGGCACTCGAGCCTCAAGAGGGGTGTTGGACCAAGGAATTCAAGGAATACCTGATGTGAGGGGCGCTACCGAAGAAGGAAGAGGACGCAGAGCGCGTGGCCTGGAAAGCCACGGCATACTACATCCAGGATGGTGAGTTGTACAGGAAGCGACCGAATGATGTTTCATTGTGTTGCATTTCTAGGGACCAGGGGAAGGAGTTGCTAAATGACATACACAGCGGGGATTGCGGACAACACTCGTCATCACAGACTCTCATCGGCAAGGTGTTCCGCAGTGGATTCTACTGGCCCACGACGCTCAACGACGAGGCTGAGCTGGTGAAGTCCTGCGAAACTTGCCAGATCCACGCCAAGCATATCCATCAGCCAGCTCAGGGCCTCCAGACTATACCGCTCACATGGCTGTTCGCGGTCTGGGGGCTGGATATCTTGGGCCCATTCCCTCGAGCGCTAGGAGGCTACCGCAACCTCTACATCGCGATCGACAAGTTCACCAAGTGGGCGGAAGTAGAAGCCGTCCGCACCATCCCAGTTGGTTCTACGGTTAAATTCATCAAGGGCCATGTGAGCCGTTTCGGGGTCCCCAACCGCATCATCACCGACAACGGCTCACAGTTCACCAGTAACCTCTTCAAAACATATTGTGCTAACCTTGGAACGCAGATCAGCTACGCTTCGGTGGCGCATCCCAGGAGCAATGGCCAGGCTGAACGCGCCAACGTGGAGGTCCTGAGAGGCCTCAAGACCAGGACCTTCAAGAAGAAGCTCGAGGCCTGCGGCAGGGGCTGTCACGACGAGCTCCAGTCCGTGTTGTGGTCCATCCGCACCACCGCCACTAAGCCGATGAGCGAGACCCCGTTCTTCCTTGACTATGGAGCCGAAGCGGTCCTCCCTCATGAGGTAAAGCATCGCTCCGCACGGGTCCTAGCATTTGATGAAACGCAACAGGATGCCATGCGGAGGATGGACCTCGTACTGGGGGAGGAACGACACCGTGAAGCTGCACTGAGGGCGGCAAGGTACCAGCAGGCGCTGCGACGGTACCACTGCAGCAACGTCCGCTCCAGGACGCTCGAGGCGGGCGACCTCGTCCTGAGGCGGGTCCTCTCCAGGGCAGGGTTGCACAAGCTCTCACCCATGTGGGAGGGCCCGTTCAGGGTCGCCCATATCTCCAGGACTGGCACCGCGCGCCTGGAGATGCAGGATGGGGTGCCCATCCAGAACGCCTGGAACATCCAGCACCTCCGGAAGTTCTACCCATGAAGCAAGGCCCAGTGCCTGTGAAGCAGGGCCCGGTGCCTGTGAAGCAAGGCCCGGTGCCTGTGAAGAATCGTCGCTCGTGACACTCTCACGTAATAATGAGTGGGGATGTACACGCCCCGGAGTCTCCGGAGAGCCGCCCTCGGGCCTCAGGGGCTCCCTCCCACGCCTAGTGGCAGCACTTAGCTCCGTGCTGGTGAGAAGACGTCAAAGACTGGACTAGGTGCCGGACGCGGCTTTTCATTTGCTTTCCATAGTTGGCTCGCCTTCTCTAAATCGAAGTTTGCTTCTGGTGTTCCTTGCTGATTTGGTTTCGTCGCCTTTTGCCGCCTTTCTGAATCCAGTTTGCTTGTGTTCTCTCTCCTGCATACCTCGCGAGGGGGCTAGGCAGGTGCCTTCACGAGGGTTTCTTCCTCCTGCGTTGGTCCTTTTCTCTGCCTTCGGTCTGTTTTCTCGCGAGGCACCCTCGTTCAAGCCCACAACCGGCACATCTCTCCTAATCCGTGCCCCTCGGGTACCGCAATATGAAGCGCTGGGTCAAGGCTCGGCTGAATGATAAGTCTCTTAGCGAGCCTCCTAATGAATTTTTGCAGTTCCTGAGCAACCACTAAGCCAAGACGGGCACGAGGAAACAAGTGCCTCGTGGAGAAGAAGCTGCCCCGATTGCACCAAGCTAAGTTATCTCCACAGAAAATAACGACACAGCACGGAAATAACAAGCATAGCATAATGAGTGAGGAATCACTGTTCGATACACACCCCTCCAGGCCCATACTGGTTTCATTTTGATGCAGGAAAGAAAAGAGGAACAAAACAAAAGCGGCGTTGCGGCGAACCATGGGGGCAGGCCTCCAGCGACGTCCGAGCTTAGCCGGATCCCTCCTCACGCTTCACGGAGGCATGGCGACGAGACGACCCACTACCACCTTCGAAGCAAGCGCGACGGCATGGTGACTGGTCGTAGCCACCGCTACTAGAGCTATCGCCAAGAGAAGAGCCGTCGTAGCTAGACGAGGCGCGGCCGGCGAGCTCACCCTCGTCACGGCCATCGCCGAGACCGAGCACCTCCTCGCCGTCGTTCGTCTTGGGGCAGCACCTGGCGCGGCGACCATCTTCCCCAAACACCCTCACGTAGAGGGTCGCATCACCGTCATACTTGAAATGGAGGGTGCACCGCTTTCCCAGGCCACGCGCGCGGGCGAACGTCTGCCAACCGCGGGCTAGAGCTATGTTGCCCGCAGCGGAGACTTCAACTGCGACCCAGGAAGCCCTGCTGCAACAACCATCCGCTTGCAGCCAGAGCCCGCCTGGACCAGGGGCCGACAGCTCGTTGACGAAGAAGCACGAAAGCTGGAGCCAGTTGCCGGCCGGATCCACCGACCAGACAACGAACTCCGGCAGCACCTCTGCTGCGTGGAAGCGTGGCCGGGGAGGTCGTGCAACCATGGCACGTCACCCCTCATCGACGGGGCTGCCGCGACCGGATCGACCCCCGCCACGTGCAGCGGCGCCACCCCGAGAGCAGGGGGCCACGGCGGGAGTCGTGGTGTGCTTGCGGGGATGGTCGCGTCCCCGTTTAGGCGCCGGGGAGCCGGGCCCCTCGCGAGGGGCCTTTCCTTTCTCCGCGGCGGAGAACCTCTTCAACGGCGCCATTGGAGTTGGTGGTGGAGTACAGGAGGAAGAAGTAGACAGAATGGGAAGAGATGGGCGACGGGGGCTCTGCCCCCCTCCCCATTTATAGCAGGAGAAGGCCAACCAGCACCCCCATGATCACAGGTAATGATGGTTTTCCTTGCACGTCGCAAGGACTTGTCAAGTCGGGCAGTTGCCGAGGCAGCGTGGGGAAGCGGAGACGCCCATGTCCAATTAACTGCCATGCGTCAACCGAGGTCGCGGGCTTTTGAGGCCCCCAGGGATCCGCGCTTGATCCTTTGGCTTCGCCTCGAAGCCAAGCCCGAGCACGCCTTGGGCCCGGGGGCTACTGTCAGCGTTTTGGGAACGGGGGTCCCTAGACTTGCCTACCTGCGGCCCACGGCGTGGCTGGGCTGGCACGTCTGTACGTCCCATCTTCATCGACAAGGCATTCAAGACCCTCACGGGGGGCCAAGCCTCGCGAGGCAGACGATGCAAGACCTCCTCAGGAGCGTCCTCGCCAGGCAGGCTTGCGAGGGGAGGAGAGATCAAGGCAAGGCAAACCTCGCGAGGTCACCGTGACGTGAGCCATGACGATCAAGACCAGGCGGGCGCCAGCGCGCAGTGTCCTTGTTTCCTCTTTGGTGCCAAGGGGGCAAGCGCAGGCACGGAGTACTGAGGCATCAAGCAAAGGTTTCCATATTGGTGCAATGAGACCAAGACTAGAAGGACGGCAGGACGGAGGTCACCATGGAGCCCAAGACGGCGTCATCACCAGAACCTTTGGCAGGCGAAGACCACCTTTTGTCAGGATAACTTGTACTATTTGTCCCCTTTCGAATTGGCCGTTGTTGGCTCCCTTCCCGCTCAATATTTGGGGAGAGGACCAGGGCCTATATAAGTAGAACTAGCCACCATAGTAAAAGGGACCGGACGACCAGAAGGTGAGAAGAGAGAGGATCGACCTCATCTCACCCACACAAGTTCACCGAGCACAAGAACACCTCGACCTCACGAGGCTATTCTTCCCCTTGTACTGTTCATCATCAGCCCAAGAGGCAATCCACCACCACCACACTGGAGTAGGGTCTTACACCACAATGGTGGCCCGAACCAGTATAAATCTTGTGTCTTTCTGTGTTGTGAGTTCGTCGAGTTCATTCGCAAGATCTTAGAGAGCTAGGACGTGGATCGATAGAGAGAAAACCTTCGCGCGCACCCTAGTGTTCGAACCTCAAGGGTCTGCCCTAACCCGTGATCTGACATAGGCTATATCATGCATTAAAACTACTTTTGACCACATAAATTTGACATGCAAGCTCAAGAACAGGGTCACCTAAGCAGCAAAAATTTGCAATAAATAAAGCACTAGAACAAAAACTAATTGGACCATTGGAGGAGTCACATACCGAAGAACAATCCCCCAAAGCAGTTTTGTGAATGGAGCTTTGAGCAAAGAGATCGAAAATGGCAGCAAGATGAGCTAGAACACGGGTTTGAGCTAGTGGATGATTTTTTTTCTGGAGGAAGACAGAGTGTGTGGGTGCAAGAATAAGTGGAGGGGACCCACATGGGGTCCACGAGGCAAGGGGCGCGCCCAAGGGGGTAGGGCGCGCCCTCCACCCTCGTGGGCACATGGTGGGTCCCCCTGGTGTGTTCTTAGTGCCAATAATTCTTAAATATTCTAGAAAAATCATATTAAATTTTCAGGGCATTTGGAGAACTTTTATTTTCGGGGTATTTTTATTGCAAGGATAATTTAGAAAACAGATAGAAAATTCTATTTTTACTTTATTTAAGATAAATAACAGAAAGTAAAAAGAGGGTACAGAAAGTTGTGCTTTCTAACTTCGTCCATCTCATGCTCGTCAAAAGGAATCCACTAACAAGGTTGATCAAGTCTTGTTAACAAACTCATTCCGAATCGCATGAAACCGGAGAAATTTCGAATAACACTAGGTTACCTCAACGGGGATATGCACATCCCCAACAATAAGAATATCATATTTCTTCTTGACAGTAGGAAGAGGAAATTCAAAACCTCCAATAATAATCGTTGAAATTATTCCAATAGAATTGATACTATGGACTTGAGGCTGTTTCCTCGAAAAGTGTACCCTATGCTCATTACCATTAACATGAAAAGTGACATTGCCTTTATTGCACTCAATAACAGCCCCTGTAGTATTCAAAAAGGGTCTACCAAGGATAATCGACATACTATTGTCCTCGGGAATATCAAGAATAACAAAGTCCGTTAAAATAGTAACGTTTGCAACCACAACAGGCGCATCCTCACAAATACCGACAGGTATAGCAGTTGATTTATCAACCATTTGCAAAGATATTTCAGTAGGTGTTAACTTATTCAAATCAAGTCTACGATATAAAGAGAGGGGCATAACACTAACACCGGCTCCAAGATCACATAAAGCAGTTTTAACATAGTTTCTTTTAATGGAGCATGGTATAGTTGGTACTCCTGGATCTCCAAGTTTCTTTCGTATTCCACCCTTAAAAGTGTAATTAGCAAGCATGGTGGAAATTTTAGCTTCCGGTATCTTTCTTTTATTAGTAACAATGTCTTTCATGTACTTAGCATAAGGATTCATTTTAAGCATATCAGTCAAACGCATACGCAAAAAGATAGGTCTAATCATTTCAGCAAAGCGCTCAAAATCCTCATCATCCTTTTTCCTGGATGGTTTAGGAGGAAAAGACATGGGTTTCTGAATCCATGGTTCTCTTTCTTTACTGTGCTTCCTAGCAACAAAGTCTCTCTTATCATAACATTGATTCTTTGATTGTGGGTTATCAAGATCAACAGCAGGTTCAATCTCTACATCATTGTTATTGCTAGGTTGAGCATCAACATGAACATCATCATTAACATTATCACTAGGTTCATGTTCATTACCAGATTGTGTTTCGGCATCGGAAATAGAAATATCATTGGGATTCTCAGGTGTCTCAACAACAGGTTCACTAGAAGCATGCAAAGTCCTACCATTTTTCTTTTTCTTCTTCTTAGAAGGACTAGGTGCATCAACATTAATTCTCTGAGAATCTTGCTCAATTCTTTTAGTTTGGCCCTCGGGATACAAAGGTTCCTGAGTCATTTTACCCCCTCTAGTCATGACTCTAACAACATTATCATTTTCTTATTATTTAATTCATTGAGCAATTCATTCTGAGCTTTAAGTACTTGTTCTACTTGAGTGGTAACCATAGAAGCATTTTACTAATAATTTTAAGTTCACCTTTAACACTAGACATATAATCACTCAAGTGTTGCGTTTCAATTGTCTACCAACATAAGCATTGAAGTTTTCGTGTTTAACAATAAAATTATCAAACTCGTCTAAGCATTGGCTAGCAGACTTATTACGAGGAATATCACCTTCATCAAATCTATAGAGAGAATTTACCTTTACTACCTGTGTCGGGTTATCAAGACCATGTATTTCTTCAATAGGTGGTAAATTCTTAACATCTTCAGCTTTAATACCTTTTTCTTTCATATATTTCTTTACCTCTTGCATATCTTCAGGACTGAGAAATAGAATACCACTTTTCTTTGGAGTTGGCTTAGGAGTTGGTTCAAGAAGTGTCCAATGATTTTCATTACTCAACATATTATTCAATAGCAATTCAGCTTGATCAAAAGTTCTTTCCCTGAAAACACAACCAGCACAACTATCCAGGTAGTCTCTGGAAGCATCGGTTAGTCCATTATAAAAGATATCAAGTATTTCATTTTTCTTGAGAGGATGATCAGGCAAACCATTAAGTAATTGGAGATGCCTCCCCCAAGCTTGTGGGAGACTCTCTTCTTCAATTTGCACAAAATTATATATTTCCCTTAAAGTAGCTTGTTTCTTATGAGCGGGGAAATATTTAGCAGAGAAGTGATAAATCATATCCTGGGGACTACGCACACAACCAGGATCAAGAGAATTAAACCATGTTTTAGCATCACCCTTTAATGAGAATGGAAACAACTTAAGGATAAAGTAATAGCGAGTTTTCTCATCATGAGTAAACAGGGTGGCTATATCATTTAATTTAGTAAGATGTGCCACAACAGTTTCAGATTCATAGCCATAAAAAGGATCAGATTCGACCAAAGTAATTAACTCAGGATCAACATAGAAATCATAATCCTTATCGGAAATAAAGATAGGTGAAGTAGCAAAAGCAAGGTCATATTTCATTCTAGCATTCAAAGACTTTTCTTTAAGCTTAGCTAATAATTTCCTAAGATCAGATCTATCATTGCAAGCTAAGAAGTCTCTAGCAGTTTCTTCATCCATAACATAACCCTCAGGCACAACAGGCAATTCATATCTAGGGGGAGAATCTTCATCATCACTTTCATCAATATTATCAGTTTCAATAATTTCATTCTCTCTAACCCTAGCAAGTTGTTCATCAAGAAATTCACCTAGTGGCACAGTATTATCAAGCATAGAAGTAGTTTCATCATAAGTATCATGCAAAGCAGAAGTGGCATCATCAATAACATGCGACATATCAGAATGAATAGCAGGTGTAGGTGTCGCAAGTTTACTCAAAACAGAAGGTGAATCAAGTGCATATTTAGATGGCAGTTCCTTACCTCCCCTCGTAGTTGAGGGAAAAATCTTGGTTCTTTTATCTTTCAAGTTCTTCATAGTGATCATCAGATATAAATCCCAAGTGACTCAAAGAATAGATCTATGCTCCCCGGCAACGGCGCCAGAAAATAGTCTTGATAACCCACAAGTATAGGGGATCGCAACAATTTTCGAGGGTAGAGTAATCATCCCAAATTTATTGATTCGACACAAGGGGAGCCAAAGAATATTCTCAAGTATTAGCAGCTGAGTTGTCAATTCAACCACACCTAGAAACTTAATATCTACAGCAAAGTATTTAGTAGCAAAGTAATATGATAGTAGTGGTAACGGTGGCAAAAGTAACGGTAGCAGTTTTATAGCAAGCGTAACAGTGGCAACGGAAAAGTAACTAAGCAAAGATCAATATATGAAAAGCTCGTAGGCAGTGGATCATTGATGGATAATTATGTCGGATGTGATTCCTCATGCAATAGTTATAACATAGGGTGACACAGAACTAGCTCAAGTTCATCAATGTAGTGTAGGCATGTATTCCAAATTTAGTCATACGTGCTTATGGAAAAGAACTTGCATGACATCTTTTGTCCTACCCTCCCGTGGCAGCGGAGTCCTATTGGAAACTAAGGGATATTAATGCTTCATTTTAATAGAGTACCGGACCAAAGCATTAACACTTAGTGAATACATGAACTCCTCAAACTACGGTCATCACCGGTAAGTATCCCGATTATTGTCACTTTGGGGTTAACGGATCATAACACATAATAGGTGACTATAGACTTGCAAGATAGGATCAAGAACTCACATATATTCATGAAAACATAATAGGTTCAGATTTGAAATCATGGCACTCAGGCCCTAGTGACAAGCATTAAGCATAGCAAAGTCATAGCAACATCAATCTCAGAACATAATGGATACTAGGGATCAAACCCTAACAAAACTAACTCAATTACATGATAAATCTCATCCAACCCATCACCGTCCAGCAAGCCTATGATGGAATTACTCATGCACGGCGGTGAGCATCATGAAATTGGTAATGGAGGAAGGTTGATGATGACGATGGCGACGGATTCCCCTCTCCGGAGCCCCGAACGGACTCCAGATCAGCCCTCCCGAGAGAGATTAGGGCTTGGCAGCGGCTCCGTACCGTAAAACGCGATGAATCCTTCTCCTTGATTGTTTTTCTCTCCGAACGTGAATATATGGAGTTGGAGTTGAGGTCGGTGGAGCGTCAGGGGGCCCACGAGGCAGGGGGCGCGCCTGAGGGAGTCCTGGACTAAGGGGTCCTCGGGCGTCCGGCCTGTTAGCCATGGGCCGGACTGATGGGCTGTGAAGAACACGAAGACCGAAGACTGCATCCGTGTCTAGATGGGACTCTCCTTGGCGTGGAAGGCAAGCTTGGCAACCAAATATGTAGATTCCTTTCTTTGTAACTGACCTTGTGTAACCCTAGATCCTCCTGATGTCTATATAAACCGGAGGACTTAGTCCGGAGGAGGGGGGATATTCATTATCATAGTCATACAGGCTAGACTTCTAGGGTTTAGCCATTACGATCTCGTGGTAGATCAAGTCTTGTAATACTCATATTCATCAATATAATCAAGCAGGACGTAGGGTATTACCTCCATAGAGAGGGCCCGAACCTGGGTAAACATTGTGTCCCCTGTCTCCTGTTACCATCGACCTTAGACACACAGTTCGGGACCCCCTACCGGAGATCCGCCGGTTTTGACACCGACATTGGTGCTTTCATTGAGAGCTCCATTGTGCCGTCCTCAAAAGGTTCGATGGCCCCTTCAATCGTCAACAATGACGCTGTCCAAGGAGAAACCTTCCTCCCCAGACAGATTTTCGTGTTCGGCGGCTTCGCACTGCGGGCCAACTCGTTTGGCCATATGGAGCAGATCGACAGCTACGCCCCTGGCCATCATGTCAGATCTGGGAGCTTGAACTATGTCGCGGACATCCATGGAGATTTGATCTTCGCTGGATTTGAGACCGCGGCGATCGCTCCTAGTCACCTCAATGAACATGACCTAAATCTGTCATTGCACCACATTCAAGAGATAGCTCCTGTAACTGCTCTGGACTTAGATCCGGAGCATACGGCGCAATCTAAGGACTGGGGGTTCAACACCACCATGGAGGCCACAGATTCCCCGGCGTTGGAGCCGCACATGGACTTAAACTCACACAATATGTGTGTCACCGGAACCCCGGACTCGTCTCTGGGTGTAAGTTTCGAACCATGTGAGTCCATGGATGCCGAACTTGATCATTTATCGATCTTCGAGTTCAGCGCCGCAGACATCTTCCAGCACTCACCCTTGGGCGATGTGCTAAGCTCATTAAAGAACCTATCCTTGGCGGGGGACTCACAGCCGAACTATATCCGGTTCGAACTAGAAGCTGATGATGGAGAATCTTGCTTCCCACCCTCCACCCACTTCATAGCCACAGTCGAGGATTTAACCAACACGCTCGATTATGACTCTGAAGACATCGACGGTGTTGATGACGATGCTGATGAGGAGCAAAATCAAAGTTCGCCATTCACTGGACACTGGACGGCCACCTCTTCGTATGATGTGTACATGGTGGACACATCCAAAACAACCAACGACGATGACAAAGAAAATCCAGTTGAGAATAAACCTCCTGAGACATAGCCAAAATGTCGGCGTCCTCGGCGCCACTCTAAGTCACGTCGTTCCAAGGACAGCAATACCGGCACCGGAGAAGACAATACTCCGGACGATGCCGAAAACAATGAAGACCTTGCTGAGGTAACATCCGAATAGGAGGAGCAAGAAAACGGGCAAGCCAGCCCCGACGAACAGGCCACGCCCAACGACTCCGAGGACGGTAGTTATCATCCGCTCTCTGAGGATGAGGAAAGCCTCAGCAACGAAGATTTCATCGTGCCTGAGAAACCTCTCCAGCAGGAGTGCTTCAAGCGCCAGCTAATAGCCACCGCCAAGGAGCTTGAAAAAGAAGCAGCAGCAGCTTCAAGCTGACCAAGATCTGCTCGTCGACAGGTGGACTGACGTTCTGGCAGCCGAAGAATACGGCCTCAGACGCCCAGCCAAGAGTTACCCAAAGCGAAGATTGCTACCTCAGTTTGATGAAGACGTGCCGGATCCCATACTTCCCTCACGTAATGCGGCCGACCGAACACTACGCGGTCGGGACAGTGCGGCGGACCGACCACCTCGTGGTCGGGATAGAGCGGCAACTCAAGCCGAACAGCAGCCCGCCCCGCCGCCATGAAAAAATAGAGACAAAACAGTTCAGGGTCATACACACGACCTCCGGCAGACCCTGGATAGTAGAGCAGGATATACCCGATCGATTTATGGATCGCGAGGACGTCCCTTGACACGTGATGATGGCTACCTATTCGGGTGTGACAAACCTAGTCACACATGAGCCGACAACCACAAACGGACTCCATCGGAGCTACGTCGCGACGCGACCCGATATAGAGGCGCCACATACCCTCTTTGCTTCACCGATGAAGTAATGGATCACGAATTCCCCGAAGGGTTCAAACCCGTTAACATTGAATCATACGACAGAACAATCGACCCCGCGGTATGGATCGAGGATTTTATTCTCCATATCCACATGGCCCGCGGAGATGACCTCCACGCTATCAAATACCTCCCACTAAAGCTCAAAGGGCCAGCTCGGCACTGGTTAAACAGCCTGCCTGAAAACTCTATCGGCAGCTGGGAGGACTTGGAAGAAGCCTTCCTCGACAACTTCCAAGGTACATATATCCGGCCACCAGATGCCGATGAATTAAGCCACATAGTCCAACAACCTGGAGAGTCAGCCAGGAAATTTTGGACTAGGTTCCTAACCAAAAAGAACCAGATTGTCGACTATCCGGATGCCGAAGCTCTAGCGGCCTTTAAACATAGCATCCGCGATGAATGGCTCGCCCGCCACCTCGGCCAAGAAAAGCCGAAATCTATGGCAGCCCTCACGGTAGTTATGACCCGCTTTTGTGCGGGTGAGGATAGCTGGCTGGCTCGTAGTAAAAATACGGCCAGCGACGCAGGCCCTTCCGAGGCCAAAAATAGCAACGGCAAGCTCCGATGCAGCAGACACAAACGCCAAAGCAATGGCGATAACACCGATGCCACTACTGTCAACGCCGGATTCAGCGGCTCCAAGTCCGGTTAGCGGAAAAAGGCGTATAAAAGAAAGAATCGGGGACCGTTCAGCATAGACCACATACTCGACCGACCGTGCCAAATCCATGGCACCCCAGACAAACCAGCTAACCATACCAACAGAGATTGTTGGGTTTTTAAGCAAGCCAGGAAGTTAAATGCTGAGAACAAGGAAAAGGGATCGCAGAGCAAGGACGATGATGAGGAGCCCCTGCAGCCAAACAGAGGGGGACAGAAGAAGTTTCCCCCTCGGGTCAAAACGGTGAACATGATATATGCTACACACATCCCCAAGAGGGAGCGCAAACGCGCACTCAGGGATGTCTATGCGATAGAGCCAGTCGCCCCAAAATTCAATCCATGGTCATCGTGCCCGATCACTTTTGATCGTTGGGATCATCCGACCAGTATCCAGCATGGCGGATCAACCGCACTAGTCCTAGACCCAATCATTGATGGATTCCACCTGACATGAGTCCTCATGGACGGTGGCAGCAGCCTCAATCTGCTCTATCAGGATACAGTGCGCAAAATGGGCATTAACCCATCACGGATCAAACCCACAAGGACTACCTTTAAAGGAGTCATACCAGGCATAGAGGCCCGTTGTACGGGCTCAATCACACTAGAGGTTGTCTTTGGATCTCCTGACAACTTCCGAAGCGAGGAGTTAATCTTCGACATCGTCCCCTTTCGCAACGGCTATCACGCACTGTTTGGACGAACCACATTTGCTCAATTCAATGCGGTACCTCACTACGCTTACCTCAAGCTTAAGACGCCCAGACCACGTGGCGTCATAAAAGTCAATGGAAATACGGAATGCTCCCTCCGTACCGAGGAGCATACCATGGCCTTAGCAGCAGAAGTACAGCGCGGCCTTTCCCAGCGGAACCTTAATTCGGCGGCTGAGCCCCCAGACATCATTAAGAGAGTTTGGACTATTCTGCAGCAAGACAACCCAACTCATCAAGAGCTTAACTAGCAATTTGTCCTCCGTCCCAGTCCCAATCAAATGGCGGCTACCGCGCGTACATAACTACGCACTCAAAATTCCATGGGCATCGATGGAGGCATAGCTAGCCCGTGATCCACGGTGCGGCTCGACCGACCCTGGATCCGCACACCTTCACTTTTTATTTCTCATTTCGGGTTTTCTCTTCTCGAGCCTTTTTCTAGTAACCTGATTATCGGACCAATCACAGGACGGATACACCAAGGAGGCAAGGAGCTTTGACGTACAAGGGAATCCCTAGGTAGTCTCTGCTAACGATTGCTATACCTATTTTACATACCCACATGTAGCTCGCTCTTGGTCATGGCATGTTAAATAGCCTTACTTGCTTATCACATTGCTTGCACAAGTACGCCTCGACGTATTAATCAAATTACAATGAAAAATATCTGGCAGCGTCAGCTTATTACTTGATTTTTTTCCTTGCCTCTGTATTTATTACTCATCGCACCCGTACACTCTAGTACGTATTACTTTGCCAGGGGCTTCATCACGCCTCGCAATACGGCAACAAAGTCTGAACACTTTTTATAGTACAGTTCGGCACCCCGAACTTATAGCATTATATGCACCGGCTCCGAACCATGTCTTTGGTCAATAGTTGGGTTGCGCGGCTCCTGTGCTTACTACCTTACATTCCGCTATATCAACTAGGGTAGTAAAGGGAGAACTACTGCGATTGTGTCCCGGTTCTTCCGGACGAGCACCTTAGTAGAGAAAGACGAAAACTGACTGTCATGATGCAGCGAGAGCTGGTCAGCTGTTCGAGAGGTTTCAAAATCCTTAGAGATTTTTCCGCTTTAGGTGAGGAGTCGGTTTTTATCCGATCAGGTGTATAGCGCCCCTAGTTCGGCCCTCCGACTACGAGGGGCTTCATCAAAATTCTCATTGTCAAACTCCTATGGCTAAGTGAGGGCGATAAAGGCCGTATAGTCTGATTTCCTTGTTCGTTGCGCTAAACACCTCCTTTAAGGACCAGAATGTGGAGTAAAGAGTGTTTAGATTTATCCTGAACACCCCCATACTATCTACGTGGGGGCAGAAGCCGACGACTGGCCAACCCTCAGATTTCATAAACGGCCGCACCAGAGGTAAAATTTTAAAAGTCGCAAGCATTATATTACATAATGACATTGTTTCATATTACACGACAGGATAATATGAATGTTTTCATGGGAATATAACATCCTTCGCGCATTGCTCCACCACAAGGCGGGATCCCTCCAGGACACTATCAAAATATAGCTCGGGTCGGCGGTGCTCCTTGCCCTTAGGTGGCCCCTCGGTCATCAGCTTCTTGGCATCCATCTTCACCCAGTGCATCTTAACGCGGGCAAAGGCCATCCATGCACCTTCAATGCAGACCGACCGCTTCACGACTTCAAGCCGTGGGCAGGCACTCACAAGCCGCTTCACAAGTCTGAGGTAGCTGCTGGGCATGGGCTCGGCAGGCCATAGCAGGACTATTAGGTCCTTCATGGCTAGCTCGGCCGCCTTGTGCAGCTCGACCAGCTGTTTCAGCTGGTCGCTGAAGGGCACCGGATGTTTTGGTCCAAGGTATTGAAACCAGAAGAGCTTCTCCGTAGAACTCCCTTCTTCGGCTCGATAGAACTCGGCAGCATCTGATACGCCGCATGGCAAATCCGTAAACGCCCCTGGAGAGCTCCAAATTCGGGTAAGTAAAAGGAATGTTTCCTTCGCATACCTGCTTTGCATAATGAAAGCCTTACCCACCGCGATCTTCTTGGCCGCTTGGATTTCCTGGAGGGCGCTCTGGCTTCAGCCCGGGCATCTTGTGCATTCTGGCGGGCCTTCGCAAGTTCGGACCATTGCGTCTTAACATCATGCTCCAAGGACTCATACTTCTTGACGGTGTCCTGGAGCTCTTGCCGGACCTCGCTGACCCGGGCCTCATGCTTCTCGCGCACGGCGCATTCCTCGACCGCTTTGTTCTCGGCCTCGGCCAACGCCTTCTTGAGGGTCACCACCTCGGTCATGGCCCCTAATAAGGTTCATGACACTTTTGTCAGCACGAGCCATTCATCCTTCCCAAATATACACGCAGGTTACTGCATACCTTGGTTGTCCTCCAGCTGCTTCTTCACGAGGCCGAGCTCTTCCTCGGCCCGCTCTAGGTTCTGCTTCTGTCCGGAGACCTCCGTAGTATGAGCGGTAGCAGCCAGCAGCGATGCCTACTTATTCACATAGACATCTTATGTTAGACTCCTGCGAAAATTATTTTGATCCTCTGTCCGGCTTTTTCTTTCCGAACACCGAACAGAGCATCAGGGGCTACTGTCTACACTATGATATTCTTTCTACAATTACATTACTTACCTCAAAGCCTGTTAGAAGGCTAGTGCAGGCTTCGGTCAGTACGCTTTCGGCGGACCAAACCTTCTCGATCACCGTACCCATAAGGATACGGTGTTCATCCACAATGGAAGCGCCTCACAGCGCTTCCAGCAGATTGGTGCCTCTGATTGGACAGATGTCATCGGTGGAACAGGCACACCTTCTCCTTTTGGGGAAGGCTGCTCGCCTAACTCCGGAGCCGTGTAGGTCTCCGGAATGGTATCCGGCTAGGGGCTGAATTGAACTTGGCCCTCATCACCAGTCCCCATGGGGGCTTTTTCCCCCATGTGTCTGGCAGCCGAGGAGTCATCTTTTGGCGCCACCCTGATGACCTCCGAAATCTCTCCTTGACCTGGAAAGGCCCTTTGGGACACCACCTCGTCATCACCCTTGGCCGGGGAAGAGTGAGCGGGCGGCGGTGACACGCTGGCCATCTCCTTTGAATCTAGCGAACCTCTTGTTGAGGATCGCGGGGAGCTGTCACGGGCCGGACTGCAATGGCATGATTTAAACATATTAATATTACAAAGCGGAAAGGCCAGACCTTTGGACGTGCATAAGGTTTTTGGTACTTACGAGGCTGCCCGAGGCTTGGTCCGGGGCAGTCGCTCCGGACTTCTATCGACATCCCATGCAGAGTTATCCACAAGGGAGCCCTTCCCCCTCTTAGGCGCCTTCACCTCCAGATTCGTGGAGGCCCCCCTTTTCTTCCTTCCCCTCTCAGGAGGGGAGTCACTTTCTTCCTCCTCCTCGTCGTCATCTTCGGCAGCCGAAGAGTGAGTCTCGTCTTCGGACGTCATGTCCGAAGCACTTTTTCGGTGAGGGCCACTCCTGGCCCCCTTGGCCGTTTTCTTGGCCTTCTTCTCCGGCGCATCATAAGGCGCCGGAAACAGCATCTTCGTTAGAAGTGGGGTTTCTTGGTCTTCGGGTAGCGGAGCCGGACAGTTAATCCGCCCCGCTATGTCGATCCAGGCCTGAAAAATTGATAGGAAGGCTTAGGCTCCTTCCTAAAAATATCCAGTAAAGGGTATACCTTGAAAACACGAAAGAACTTACTAGATTCGGCTGGCGTTTTAAGCTAAGCCCGCGATCATCGGTCGTGGGCGGTGGTGTCTCGCCGGCCTTGAAGAGCACTTTCCAGATGTCTTTGTGCGTCATGCCGAAGAGCTCTAGTAGCGTCTGGTGCTTGGCCGGATCGAACTCCCACAAATAGCAAGTCCGGCATTAGCACGAAAGGATCCGACGAATGAGCATAACCTGGATCACGTTGACAAGTTTGATTCTCTTGGTTATCATGTTCTGGACGCACGTCTGGAGCCCAGTCAGCTCGTTCGAGGAACCCCATGTTAGGCCCTTCTCTTGCCAGGAGGTGAGCCACATTGGAACTCCGGATCGGAACTTGGGGGCCACTGCCCAGCTGGTGTTGCACGGCTCGGTGATGTAGAACCACCCCGACAGCCACCCCTTCACCATCTCCACAAAGGAGCCTTCGGGCCAGGTGACATTGGGCATCTTGCCCACCATGGCGCCTCCGCACTCTGCTTGTTGGCCGCTCACCACCTTCGGCTTCACATTGAAGGTCTTCAGCCATAGGCCGAAGTGGGGTGGGATGCGAAGAAAGGCCTCGCATGCGACAATAAATGCCGAGATATTGAGGATAGAGTTGGGGGCTAGATCATGGAAGTCCAGCCCGTAGTAAAACATCAATCCGCGGACAAACGGGTGGAGAGGGAATCCCGGCCCACGGACGAAATGTGTGAGAAACACAACCCTCTCATGGGGCTCTGGGGTAGGGACGATTTGTCCCATGGCCAAGAGACGGTGAACGATCCCCTTGGCGAGGTATCCAACCTCCCGGAGCTCCTTTATGTCCTTCTTCTTGACGAAGGAGGCCATCCACTTGCCTCCAGATCCGGACATAATTGGAGTGCTTTCTCGGGCGGGGAAAGCTAGAGCTTGGGCGATGGAGCTCGAGAAGGCGTGGGAGAAGAAGGGGGAATCCTTATCCCCTTATAAAGGCAGTGAATATCGAACGCCTCCCCACTCGCCTTAAAACTCGCCTATTCCCAAGGGCTGTGTAAACAGGCACGGTTGGGTTACCCATGCCCGAATTGATGAAAATCCCATAATAAGAGGACACGATCTCTGCTTTGACAAGACGTGCCAATGGCAACCACGTCTCGAAACGTGGAGTGGCAGACGAAAAATGGTTCAAAATTATGACCGAGCAAACGAGATGTCATATTACAAAAAGTTGTCAGCAGATTGGAATCGTGGAAAATTATATTCCCTCTGCGGTTGTCCGCAGTGCGTGTGTTACAGGTTCAGACACATTCAATACGTCCAAGACTATCTTGGAGTTTGGAAGGAGGAACCCACCTTGCAATTCCGAAGACAGATCTACGCGCCGGATACCTTGTCACTGAAGCCAGGTTCAGGGGCTACAGAGGGGCTCCTGGACTAAGGGGTCCTCGGGCGTCCGGCCTGTTAGCCATGGGCCGGACTGATGGGCAGTGAAGAACACGAAGACCGAAGACTGCACCCATGTCCGGATGGGACTCTCCTTGGCGTGGAAGGCAAGCTTGGCGACCAAATATGTAGATTCCTTTCTTTGTAACCGACCTTGTGTAACCCTAGATCCTCCCGGTGTCTATATAAACCGGAGGACTTAGTCTGGAGGAGGGAGAGATATTCATTATCATAGTCATACAGGCTAGACTTCTAGGGTTTAGCCATTACGATCTCGTGGTAGATCAACTCTTGTAATACTCATATTCATCAAGATCAATCAAGCAAGACGTAGGGTATTACCTCCATAGAGAGGGCTCGAACCTGGGTAAACACCGTGCCCCCTGTCTCATGTTACCATCGACCTTAGATGCACAGTTCGGGACCCCCTGCCTGAGATCCGCCGGTTTTGACACCGACAGCGCCCAGGGGGGTAGGCGCGCCCCCCACCCTCGTGGATAGGGTGTGGGCCCCCTAGCCTTGATTCTTTCGCTAGTATTTTTTATATATTCCAAAAATATTCTCCGTTGATTTTCAGGTCATTCCAAGAACTTTTATTTCTGCACAAAATAACACCATGGCAATTCTACTGAAAACAGCGTCAGTCCGGGTTAGTTACATTCAAATCATGCAAGTTAGAGTCCAAAACAAGGGCAAAAGTGTTTGGAAAAGTAGATACGTTGGAGACGTATCATGGTCCAGGGTTGTAACTGTTATACAAAGCCGGATATAGTTCTTTCGTTCAATAGCTTTGGAGTATTCAGAGGAGGAACCCGCCTTGCAATGTCGAAGACAATCTGCGTGCCGAACACATCGTCATTGAAGCCTGGTTCAGGGGCTACTGAGGGAGTCCTGGATTAGGGGGTCCCCGGGCGTCTGGGCTATGTGACATGTGCCAGACTGATGGCCGTGAAGATAGAAGATAGAAGGCCTTCCCCCATGTCCGGATGGGACTCTCCTTTGCGTGGATGGCAAGCTTGGCGTTCGGATGTGTAGTTTCCTTTCTCTGTAAACCGACTCTGTATAGCCCTAGGCCCCTCAGGTGTCTATATAAATAGGAGGGTTTAGTCCGTAGAGGCTAAGACAATTCATACAAGCTAGACATCTAGGGTTTAGCCATTACGATCTTGAGGTAGATCAACTCTTCTAACCACTATACTCATCAAAGTCAATCAAGTAGGAAGTAGGGTATTACCTCCATTAAGAGGGCCCGAACCTGGGTAAACATCGTGTCCCCCGCCTCCTGTTACCTTTGATCCTCAGACCCATAGTTCGGGACCCCCTACCCGAGATCTGCCGGTTTTGACACCGACAATAAGCTCTATGTTCACATACAATGGGTGCAAGACAGTTTTGCAGGTGCAGAATACTCGGGTTAAACTTGACAAGCCTAGCATATGCAGATATGGCCTTGGAACACTGAGACCGAAAGGTCGAACGTGAATCATATAGTAGATATGATCAACATAGTGATGTTCACCATTGAAAACCACTCCATCTCACATGATGATCATACATGGTTTAGTTGATATGGCTCACGTGATCATTTAGATGACTAGAGGGATGTCTATCTAAGTGGTAGTTCTTAAGTAATATCATTAATTGAACTTTAATTTATCATGAACTTAGTCCTGATAGTTTTTGCATATCTATGTTGTTGTAGATCAATGGCCCGTGCTACCGTTCCCTTGAATTTTAATGCATTCCTAGAGAAAGCTAAGTTGAAACATGATAATAGCAATTATGCGGACTGGGTCCATGATCTGAGGATTATCTCATTACTACACAGAAGAATTATGTCCTGGAAGCACCGCTAGGTGCAAGACCCGCTGCAGGAGCAACTCCGGATGTTATGAACGTCTCACAGAGCAAAGCTGATGACTACTCGATAGTTCAGTGTGCCATGCTTAACGGCTTAGAATCGAGACTTCAAAGATGTTTTGAGCGTCATGGAGCATATGAGATGTTCCAGGAGTTGAAGTTAATATTTCAAGCAAATGCCCGAGTTGAGAGATATGAAGTCTCCAACAAGTTCTACAGTTGCAAAATGGAGGAGAATAGTTCTGTCAGTGAACACATACTCAGAATGTCTAGGTACCATAACCACTTGACTCAGCTGGGAGTTAATCTTCCTGATGATAGTGTCATTGACAGAGTTCTTCGATCACTACCACCAAGCTATAAAGGCTTCATGATGAACTATAATATGCAAGGGATGGAAAAGACGATTCCCGAGCTCTTCGCGATACTGAAATCAGCAAAGGTAGAAATCAAGAAAAAGCATCAAGTGTTGATGGTTGAAAAGACCACTAGTTTCAAGAAAAAGGGCAAAGGAAAAGAAAGGGAACTTCAAGAAGAATGACAAGCAAGTTTCCATTCCCGTGAAGAAACCCAAAGCTAGACCTAAGCCTGAAACTGAGTGCTTCTACTGCAAAGGGAATGGTCACTGGAAGCGGATCTACCCCAAATACTTGGCGGATAAGAAGGATGGAAAAGTGAACAAAGGTATATTTGATATACATGTTATTGATGTGTACTTTACTAGTGTTCATAGTAACCCCAGGGTATTTGATATCGTTTCAGTTGCTAAGATAAGTAACTCAAAATAGGAGTTGCAAAATGAACAAAGACTAGTTAAGGGTGAGGTGATGATTGTTGGGTTTCGTAGTAATTTCAAAAAAAATTCCTACGCACACGCAAGATCATGGTGATGCACAGCAACGAGAGGGGAGAGTGTTGTCTACGTACCCATGCAGACCGACTGCGGAAGCGTTGACACAACGTAGAGGAAGTAGTCGTACGTCTTCACGATCCGACCGATCCAAGCACCGTTACTCCGGCACCTCCGAGTTCTTAGCACACGTACAGCTCGATGACGATCCCCGGGCTCCGATCCAGCAAAGCGTCGGGGAGGAGTTCCGTCAGCACGACGGCGTGGTGACGATCTTGATGTTCTACAGACGCAGGGCTTCGCCTAAGCACTACAACGATATGACCGAGGTGGAATATGGTGGCAGGGGGCACCGCACACGGCTAAGGAACGATTACGTGGATCAACTTGTGTGTCTAGAGGTGCCCCCTGCCTCCGTATATAAAGGAGCCAAGGGGGAGGGGGCCGCCGGCCAGGAGGAGGGCGCAGGAGGAGTCCTACTCCTACCGGGAGTAGGACTCCCCCCCCCCAACCCTAGTTGGACTAGGATTCCCCGAGGGGGAAAGAGAGAGAGGGGGGCCGGCCACCTCTCCTAGTCCTAATAGTACTAGGGGAGAGGGGAGGCGCGTGGCCATCTTGGGCTGCCCCTTTCTCCTTTCCACTAAAGCCCATTAAGGCCCATACGGCTCCCGGGGGGTTCCGGTAACCTCCCGGTACTCCGGTAAAATCCCGATTTCACCCGGAACACTTCCGATGTCCAAATATAGGCTTCCAATATATCAATCTTTATGTCTCGACCATTTCGAGACTCCTCGTCATGTCCGTGATCACATCCGGGACTCCGAACTAACTTCGGTACATCAAAATGCATAAACTCATAATAACTGTCATCGTAACGTTAAGCGTGCGGACCCTACGGTTCGAGAATAATGTAGACATGACTGAGACACATCTCCGGTCAATAACCAATAGCGGGACCTGGATGCCCATATTGGCTCCTACATATTCAATGAAGATCTTTATCGGTCAGACCTCATAACAACATACATTGTTCCCTTTGTCATCGGTATGTTACTTGCCCGAGATTCGATCGTCGGTATCCAATACCTAGTTCAATCTTGTTACCGGCAAGTCTCTTTACTCGTTCCGTAATACATCATCCCGCAACTAACTCATTAGTTGCAATGCTTGCAAGGCTTATGTGATGTGCATTGCCGAGAGGGCCCAGAGATACCTCTCCGACAATCGGAGTGACAAATCCTATTCTCGAAATACGCCAACCCAACATCTACCATTGGAGACACCTGTAGAGCTCCTTTATAATCACCCAGTTACGTTGTGACGTTTGGTAGCACACAAAGTGTTCCTCCGGCAAACGGGAGTTGCATAATCTCATAGTCATAGGAACATGTATAAGTCATGAAGAAAGCAATAGCAACATACTAAACGATCGGGTGCTAAGCTAATGGAATGGGTCATGTCAATCAGATCATTCAACTAATGATGTGACCTCGTTAATCAAATAACAACACTTTGTTCATGGTTAGGAAACATAACCATCTTTGATTAACGAGCTAGTCAAGTAGAGGCATACTAGTGACACTAAGTTTGTCTATGTATTCACACATGTATTATGTTTCCGGTTAATACAATTCTAGCATGAATAATAAACATTTATCATGATATAAGGAAATAAATAATAACTTTATTATTGCCTCTAGGGCATATTTCCTTCAGTCTCCCACTTGCACTAGAGTCAATAATCTAGATTATAATGTAATGATTCTAACACCCATGGAGCCTTGGTGCTGATCATGTTTTGCTCGTGGAAGAGGCTTAGTCAACGGGTCTGCAACATTCAGATCCGTATGTATCTTGCAAATCTCTATGTCTCCCACCTGGACTAGATCCCGGATGGAATTGAAGCGTCTCTTGATGTGCTTGGTCCTCTTGTGAAATCTGGATTCCTTTGCCAAGGCAATTGCACCAGTATTGTCACAAAAGATTTTCATTGGACCCAATGCACTAGGTATGACACCCAGATCGGATATGAACTCCTTCATCCAGACTCCTTCGTTCGCTGCTTCCGAAGCAGCTATGTACTCCGCTTCACATGTAGATCCCGCTACGACGCTTTGTTTAGAACTGCACCAACTGACAGCTCCACCGTTTAATGTAAACACGTATCCGGTTTGCGATTTAGAATCGTCGGGATCAGTGTCAAAGCTTGCATCAACGTAACCTTTTACGGTGAGCTCTTTGTCACCTCCATATACGAGAAACATATCCTTAGTCCTTTTCAGGTATTTCAGAATGTTCTTGACCGCTGTCCAGTGATCCACTCCTGGATTACTTTGGTACCTCCCTGCTAAACTTATAGCAAGGCACACATCAGGTCTGGTACACAGCATTGCATACATGATAGAGCCTATGGCTGAAGCATAGGGAACATCTTTCATTTTCTCTCTATCTTCTGCAGTGGTCGGGCATTGAGTCTGACTCAACTTCACACCTTGTAACACAGGCAAGAACCCTTTCTTTGCTTGATCCATTTTGAACTTCTTCAAAAATTTGTCAAGGTATGTGCTTTGTGAAAGTCCAATTAAGCGTCTTGATCTATCTCTATAGATCTTTATGCCTAATATGTAAGCAGCTTCACCGAGGTCTTTCATTGAAAAACTCTTATTCAAGTATCCCTTTATGCTATCAAGAAATTCTATATCATTTCCAATCAGTAATATGTCATCCACATATAATATCAGAAATGCTACAGAGCTCCCACTCACTTTCTTGTAAATACAGGCTTCACCGAAAGTCTGTATAAAACCAAATGCTTTGATCACACTATCAAAGCGTTTATTCCAACTCCGAGAGGCATGCACCAGTCCATAAATGGATCGCTGGAGTTTGCACACTTTGTTAGCTCCCTTTGGATCGACAAAACCTTCTGGTTGCATCATATACAACTCTTCTTCCAGAAATCCATTCAGGAATGCAGTTTTGACATCCATCTGCCAAATTTCATAATCATAAAATGCGGCAATTGCTAACATGATTCAGACAGACTTAAGCATCGCTACAGGTGAGAAGGTCTCATCGTAGTCAACCCCTTGAACTTGCCGAAAACCTTTTGCGACAAGTCGAGCTTTGTAGACAGTAATATTACCGTCAGCGTCAGTCTTCTTCTTGAAGATCCATTTATTCTCAATTGCTTGCCGATCATCGGGCAAGTCAACCAAAGTCCATACTTTGTTCTCATACATGGATCCCATCTCAGATTTCATGGCTTCAAGCCACTTTGCGGAATCTGGGCTCACCATCGCTTCTTCATAGTTCGTAGGTTCATCATGATCTAGCAGCATGATTTCCAGAACAGGATTACCGTACCACTCTGGTGCGGATCTCGCTCTGGTTGATCTACGAGGTTCAGTAGTATCTTGTTTTGAAGTTTCATGATCATCATCATTAGCTTCCTCACTAATTGGTATAGGTGTCGCAGAAACAGTTTTCTGTGATGTACTGCTTTCCAATAAGGGAGCAGGTACAGTTACCTCATCAAGTTCTACTTTCCTCCCACTCACTTCTTTCGAGAGAAACTCCTTCTCTAGAAAGGATCCATTCTTAGCAACGAATGTCTTGCCTTCGGATCTGTGATAGAAGGTGTACCCAACAGTCTCCTTTGGGTATCCTATGAAGACACATTTCTCCGATTTGGGTTCGAGCTTATCAGGTTGAAGCTTTTTCACATAAGCATCGCAGCCCCAAACTTTAAGAAACGACAACTTTGGTTTCTTGCCAAACCATAGTTCATAAGGCGTCGTCTCAATGGATTTTGATGGTGCCCTATTTAACGTGAATGCGGCCGTCTCTAAAGCATAACCCCAAAACGATAGCGGTAAATCAGTAAGAGACATCATAGATTGCACCATATCTAGTAAAGTACGATTACGACGTTCAGAAACACCATTGCGCTGTGGTGTTCCGGGTGGCGTGAGTTGCGAAACTATTCCACAATTTTTCAAATGTACACCAAACTCGTAACTCAAATATTCTCCTCCACGATCAGATCGTAGAAACTTTATTTTCTTGTTACAATGATTTTCAACTTCACTCTGAAATTCTTTGAACTTTTCAAATGTTTCAGACTTATGTTTCATTAAGTAGATATACCCATATCTGCTTAAGTCATCTGTGAAGGTGAGAAAATAACGATATCCGCCACGAGCCTCAATATTCATCGGACCACATACATCTGTATGTATGATCTCCAACAAATCTGTTGCTCTCTCCATAGTACCGGAGAACGGTGTTTTAGTCATCTTGCCCATGAGGCACGGTTCGCAAGTACCAAGTGATTCATAATCAAGTGGTTCCAAAAGTCCATCAGTATGGAGTTTCTTCATGCGCTTTATACCGATATGACCTAAACGGCAGTGCCACAAATAAGTTGCACTGTCATTATCAACTCTGCATCTTTTGGTTTCAAAATTATGAATATGTGTGTTACTACTATCGAGATTCATCAAAAATAGACCACTCCTCAAAGGTGCATGACCATAAAAGATATTACTCATATAAATGGAACAACCATTATTCTCTGACTTAAATGAATAACCGTCTCGCATCAAACAAGATCCAGATATAATGTTCATGCTCAATGCTGGCACCAAATAACAATTATTTAGGTCTAATATTAATCCCGAAGGTAGATGTAGAGGTAGCGTGCCGACCGCGATCACATCGACTTTGGAACCGTTTCCCACGCACATCGTCACCTCGTCCTTCGCCAGTGTTCGCTTAATCTATAGTCCCTGTTTCGAGTTGCAAATATTAGCAACAGAACCAGTATCAAATACCCAGGTGCTACTGCGAGCTCTAGTAAGGTACACATCAATAACATGTATATCACATATACCTTTGTTCACCTTGCCATCCTTCTTATCCGCCAAATACTTGGGGCAGTTCCGCTTCCAGTGACCAGTCTGCTTGCAATAGAAGCACTCAGTTTCAGGCTTAGGTCCAGGTTTGGGTTTCTTCTCTTGAGTAGCAACTTGCTTGCCGTTCTTTTTGAAGTTCCCTTTCTTCTTCCCTTTGCCCTTTTTCTTGAAACTAGTGGTCTTGTTGACCATCAACACTTGATGCTCCTTCTTGATTTCTACCTCCGCAGCTTTCAGCATCGCGAAGAGCTCGAGAATAGTCTTATTCATCCCTTGCATATTATAGTTCATCACGAAGCTCTTGTAGCTTGGTGGCAGTGATTGGAGAATTCTGTCAATGACGCAATCATCTGGAAGATTAACTCCCATCTGAATCAAGTGATTATTATACCCAGACATTTTGAGTATATGCTCACTGACAGAACTGTTCTCCTCCATCTTGCAGCTATAGAACTTATTGGAGACTTCATATCTCTCAATCCGGGCATTTGCTAGAAATATTAACTTTAACTCCTGGAACATCTCATATGCTCCATGACGTTCAAAACGTCGTTGAAGTCCCGATTCTAAGCCGTAAAGCATGGCACACTGAACTATCGAGTAGTCATCAGCTTTGCTCTGCCAGACGTTCATAACATCTGGTGTTGCTCCAGCAGCAGGCCTGGCACCCAGCGGTGCTTCCAGGACGTAATTCTTCTGAGCAGCAATGAGGATAATCCTCAAGTTACGGACCCAGTCCGTGTAATTGCTACCATCATCTTTCAACTTTGCTTTCTCAAGGAACGCATTAAAATTCAACGGAACAACAGCACGAGCCATCTATCTACAATCAACATAAACAAGCAAGAAACTATCAGGTACTAAGTTCATGATAATTTTAAGTTCAATTAATCAAATTACTTAAGAACTCCCACTTAGATAGACATCCCTCTAATCCTCTAAGTGATCACGTGATCCAAATCAACTAAACCATAACCGATCATCACGTGAGATGGAGTAGTTTTCAATGGTGAACATCGTTTATGTTGATCATATCTACTATATGATTCACGCTCGACCTTTCGATCTCCGTGTTCCGAGGCCATATCTGCATATGCTAGGCTCGTCAAGTTTAACCTGAGTATTCTGCGTGTGCAAAACTGGCTTGCACCCGTTGTAGATGGACGTAGAGCTTATCACACTCGATCATCACGTGGTGTCTGGGCACGACGAACTTTGGCAACGGTGCATACTCAGGGAGAACACTTCTTGATAATTTAGTGAGATATCATCTTATAATGCTACCGTCAATCAAAGCAAGATAAGATGCATAAAAAGATAAACATCACATGCAATCAATATAAGTGATATGATATGGCCATCATCGTCTTGTGCTTGTGATCTCCATCTCCAAAGCACCATCGTGATCACCATCGTCATCGGCGTGACACCTTGATCTCCATCGTAGCATCGTTGTCGTCTCGCCAAGCTTGTGCTTCCACGACTATCGCTACCGTTTAGTGATAAAGTAAAGCATTACATCGCGATTGCATTGCATACAATAAAGCGACAACCATATGGCTCCTGCCGGTTGCCGATAACTCGGTTACAAAACATGATCATCTCATACAATAAATTCAGCATCATGCCTTGACCATATCACATCACAACATGCCCTGCAAAAACAAGTTAGACGTCCTCTACTTTGTTGTTGCAAGTTTTACGTGGCTGCTACGGGCTTAAGCAAGAACCAATCTCACCTATGCATCAAAACCACAACGATAGTTTGTCAAATAGACTCCGTTTTAACCTTCGCAAGGACCGGGCGTAGCCATACTTGGTTCAACTAAAGTTGGAGAGACAGTCGCCCGCAAGCCACCTATGTGCAAAGCACGTCGGGGGAACCGGTCTCGCGTAAGCGTACGCGTAATGTTGGTCCGGGTTGTCTCGTCCAACAATGCCGCCGAACCAAAGTATGACAAGCTGGTAGGCAGTATGACTTATATCGCCCACAACTCACTTGTGTTCTACTTGTGCATATAACATCAACATATAAAACCTAGGCTCTGATACCACTGTTGGGTTTCGTAGTAATTTCAAAAAAAAATTCCTACGCACACGCAAGATCATGGTGATGCACAGCAACAAGAGGGGAGAGTGTTGTCTACGTACCCACGCAGACCAACTACGGAAGCGTTGACACAACATAGAGGAAGTAGTCGTACGTCTTCACGATCCGACCGATCCAAGCACCGTTACTCTGGCACCTCCAAGTTCTTAGCACACGTATAGCTCGATGATGATCCCCGGGCTCCGATCCAGCAAAGCGTCGGGGAGGAGTTCCGTCAGCATGACGGCGTGGTGACGATCTTGATGTTCTACCGACGCGGGGCTTCGCCTAAGCACTACAACGATATGACCGAGGTGGAATATGGTGGCAGGGGGTACCGCACACGGCTAAGGAACGATTACGTGGATCAACTTGTGTGTCTAGAGGTGCCCCCTGCCTCCGTATATAAAGGAGCCAAGGGGGAGGGGGCCGCCGGCCAGGAGGAGGGCACAGGAGGAGTCCTACTCCTACCGGGAGTAGGACTCCCCCCCCAATCCTAGTTGGACTAGGATTCCCCGAGGGGGAAAGAGAGAGAGGGGGACCGGCCACCTCTCCTAGTCCTAATAGGACTAGGGCAGGGGGAGGCGCGCGGCCATCTTGGGCTGCCCCTTTCTCCTTTCCACTAAAGCCCATTAAGGCCCATATGGCTCCCGGGGGGTTCCGGTAACCTCCCGGTACTCCGGTAAAATCCCGATTTCACCCGGAACACTTCCGATGTCCAAATATAGGCTTCCAATATATCAATCTTTATGTCTCGACCATTTCGAGACTCCTCGTCATGTCCGTGATCACATCCGGGACTCCGAACTAACTTCGGTACATCAAAATGCATAAACTCATAATAACTGTCATCGTAACGTTAAGCGTGCGGACCCTACGGTTTGAGAATAATGTAGACATGACTGAGACACATCTCCGGTCAATAACCAATAGCAGGACCTGGATGCCCATATTGGCTCCTACATATTCAACGAAGATCTTTATCGGTCAGACCGCATAACAACATACGTTGTTCCCTTTGTCATCAGTATGTTACTTGCCCGAGATTCGATCGTCGGTATCCAATACCTAGTTCAATCTCGTTACCGGCAAGTCTCTTTACTCGTTCCGTAATACATCATCCCGCAACTAACTCATTAGTTGCAATGCTTGCAAGGCTTATGTGATGTGCATTACCGAGAGGGCCCAGAGATACCTCTCCGACAATCGGAGTGACAAATCCTATTCTCGAAATACGCCAACCCAACATCTACCATTGGAGACACCTGTAGAGCTCCTTTATAATCACCCAGTTACGTTGTGATGTTTGGTAGCACACAAAGTGTTCCTCCGGCAAACGGGAGTTGCATAATCTCATAGTCATAGGAACATGTATAAGTCATGAAGAAAGCAATAGCAACATACTAAACGATCGGGTGCTAAGCTAATGGAATGGGTCATGTCAATCAGATCATTCAACTAATGATGTGACCTCGTTAATCAAATAACAACACTTTGTTCATGGTTAGGAAACATAATCATCTTTGATTAACGAGCTAGTCAAGTAGAGGCATACTAGTGACACTAAGTTTGTCTATGTATTCACACATGTATTATGTTTCCGGTTAATACAATTCTAGCATGAATAATAAACATTTATCATGATATAAGGAAATAAATAATAACTTTATTATTGCCTCTAGGGCATATTTCCTTCAATGATGTGTGTTGGAAGTGATTCCAAGGTTGATAAGATCACCATCGCACACTCCCTCTACCTTCGGGATTAGCCTTGAACCTAAATAAATGTTATTTGGTGTTTGCGTTGAGCATGAATATGATTGGATCATGTTTATTGCAAATACGGTTATTCATTTAAGTCAGAGAATAATTGTTTTTTCTGTTTACATGAATAAAACCTTCTATGGTCATACACCCAGTGTAAATGGTTTACTGAATCTTGATCATAGTGATACACATATTCATAATATTGATGCCAAAAGATGCAAAGTTGATAATGATAGTGCAACATACTTGTGGCACTGCCGTTTAGGTCATATATAAAACACATGAAGAAACTCCATCCAAATGGGAATTTGGAATCACTTGATTATGAATCATTTGATACTTGCGAACCATGCCTCATGAGGCAAGATGACTAAAACTCCGTTTAGCGGAACAATGGAGCGAGCTATTGACTTATTGGAAATAATACATACCGATGTATGCGGTCCGATGAGTGTTGAGGCTCACAGCGGGTATCATTATTTTCTGACCTTCACAAATGATTTGAGCAGATATGGGTATATCTACTTACTGAAACACAAGTCTGAAACATTTGAAAAGTTCAAAGAATTTTAGAGTGAAGTGGAGAATCATCGTAACAAGAAAATAAAGTTTCTATGATCTGATTGCGGAGGCGAATATTTGAGTTATGAGTTTGGCCTTCATTTAAAACAATGTGGAATAGTTTCACAACTCACGCCACCTGGAACACCACAGCGTAATGGTGTGTCCGAACGTCATAACCATACTTTATTAGATATGGCATGATCTATGTTGTCTCTTATCGATTTACCACTATCGTTTTGGAATTATGCATTAGAGACAATTGCATTCACATTAAATAGGGCACCATCTAAATCCGTTGAAACGACACCGTATGAACTGTGGTTTGGCAAGAAACCTAAGCTGTCGTTTCTTTAAGTTTGGGGTTGTGATGCTTATGTGAAAAAGCTTCAGCCTGATAAGCTCGAACCCAAATCATAGAAGTGGGTCTTCATAGGATACCCAAAAGAAACTGTTGGGTACACCTTCCATCACAGACCTGAAGGCAAGATTTTTGTTGCTAAGAATGGATCCTTTCTAGACAAGGAGTTTCTCTTGAAAGAAGTGAGTGGGAGGAAAGTAGAACTTGATGAGGTAATTGTACCTTCTCTCAAATTAGAAAGTAGATCATCACAGAAAAATCGTTCCCGTGATGCCTACACCAACTAGAGAGGAAGCTAATGATAATGATCATAAAACTTGAGATCAAGATACTACCGAACTTCATAAGTCAACCAAAACACATTTCACACCAGAATGGTATGATAATCCTATTCTGGAAGTCATGTTACTAGACCAAGATGAACCTACGAACTATGAGGAAGTGATAATGAGCCCAGATTCCGCAAAATGGCTTGAGGCCATGAAATCTGAGATAGGATCCATGTATAAGAACAAAGTATGAACTTTGGTTGACTTGCCCGATGATCGGCAAGCCATAGAGAATAGATGGATCTTCAAGAAGAAGACTGGCGCTGATGGTAATGTTATTGTCTATAAAGCTCAACTTGTCGCGAAAGGTTTTCGATTAGTTCAACGAGTTGACTATGATGAGACTTTCTCACCCATAGCGATGCTTAAGTCTGTTCGAATCATGTTAGCAATTGCCCCATTTTATGATTATGAAATGTGGCAAATGACGTCAAAACTGCATTCCTTAATGGATTTCTCAAAGAAGAGTTGTGTATGATGCAACCAGAAGGTTTTGTAGATCCTAAAGGTGCTAACAAAGTGTGCAAACTCCAGCAATCCATTTATGGACTGGTGCAAGCATCTCGGAGTTGGAATATACGCTTTGATAGTGTGATCAAAGCATATGGTTTTATACAGACTTTCGGAGAAGCATGTGTTTGCAAGAAAGTGAGTGGGAGCTCTATAGCATTTCTGATATTATATGTGGATGACATATTGTTGATTGGAAATGATGTAGAATTTCTGGAAATCATAAAAGGATATATGAATAAGAATTTTTCAATGAAAGACCTCGGTGAAGCTGCTTACATATTGGGAATCAAGACCTATAGAGATAGATCAAGACGCTTGATAAGACTTTCAATGAGTACATACCTTGACAAGATTTTGAAGGAGTTTAGAATGTATCACTTAAATAAGGAGTTCTTGCCTGTATTGTAAGGTGTGAAGTTGAGTAAAGACTCAAAACCCGACCATGGCAGAAGATAGATAGAGAATGAAATTCATTCCCTATGCCTCAGCCATAGGTTCTATAAAGTATGCCATGTTGTGTGCCAGACTTATTGTATACCTTGCCATGAGTTTGGCAAGGGGTTACAATAGTGATCTAGGAGTAGATCACTGGACAGTGGTCAAAATTACCCTTAGTTACCTTAAAGAGGACTAAGGAAATGTTTCTCGGTTATGGAGGTGATAAAGAATTCGTCGTAAAGAGTTACGTCAATGCAAGCTTTGACACTAATCTAGATGACTCTAAGTCTCAATCTAGATACATATTGAATGTGGGAGCAATTAGCTAGAGTAGCTCCATGCAGAGCATTGTAGACATAGAAATTTGCAAAATACATACGGATCTGAATGTGACAGGCCCGTTGACTAAGCCTATCTCACAAGCAAAACATGATCACACCTTAGTACTCTTTGGGTGTTAATCACATAACGATGTGAACTAGATTACTGACTCTAGTAAACCCTTTGGGTGTTGGTCACATGGCGATGTGAACTATGGGTGTTAATCACATGGCGATGTGAACTAGATTATTGACTCTAGTGCAAGTGGGAGACTGAAGGAAATATGCCCTAGAGGCAATAATAAAGTTGTTACTTTATATTTCCTTATTCATGATAAATATTTATTATTCATGCTAGAACTGTATTAACCGGAAACTTAGTACATGTGTGAATACATAGACAAACAGAGTGTCCCTAGTATGCCTCTACTTGACTAGCTTATTAATCAAAGATGGTTAAGTTTCCTAGCCATAGACATGTGTCGTCATTTCATGAACGGGGTCACATCATTAGAGAATGATGTTATGGACAAGACCCATCAGTTAGCTTAGCATTATCATTGTTTAGTTTTATTGCTATTGCTTTCTTCATGACTTATACATATTCCTCTGACTATGAGATTATGCAACTCCCAAATACCGGAGGAACACCTTGTGTGCTATCAAATGTCACAACATAATTGGGTGATTATAAAGATGCTCTACAGTTGTCTCGGAAGGTGTTTGTTGAGTTGGCATAGATCGAGATTTGGATTTGTCACTCCGAGTATTAGAGAGGTATCTTTGGGCCCTCTCGGTAATGCACATCACTATAAGCCTTGTAAGCAATGTGACTAATGAGTTAGTTGCGGGGTGATGCATTACGGAACGAGTAAAGAGACTTGCCGGTAACGAGATTGAACTAGGTATGATGATACCGACGATTGAATCTCGGGTAAGTAACATACCGATGACAAAGGGAATAATGTACGTTGTTATGCGGTTTGACCGATAAAGATCTATAGAATATGTAGGAACCAATATGAGCATCCAGGTTCCGCTATTGGTTATTGACCGGAGATGTGTCTCGGTCATGTCTACATAGTTCTCGAACCCGTAGGGTCCGCACGCTCAATGTTCGATGACGATTTGTATTAAGAGTTATGTGTTTTGGTGACTGAAGTTTGTTCAGAGTCCCGAATGAGATCACGGACATGACTAGGAGTCTCGAAATGGTCGGGAGGTAAAGATTCATATATTGGAAGGTTATATTCGGACATCGGAATGGTTCCGAGTGATTCGGGTATTTTATTAGAGTACCAAGGGGTTACCGGAACCCCCCGGGGGAAATCATGGGCCTCATGGGCCATGGGAGAGAAGAGGGGACAGCCCACAAGGGGGAGCCCCCCCCCCCAAGGGGAGGGGGCGCGGTCCCCCTTTCCCTTTCCCTCTTCCTCTCCTCTCCTTCCCTCTTTCCCCCTCCGTCAGAAGGAAAAGGTGGGGGGGAATCCTACTTGGACTAGGAGTCCAAGTAGGACACCCCCTTGGCGTGCCCCTCCTAGGCCGCCGGCCTCCTCCTCCCCCCCCCTTCTTTTACGGGGGCAGCAGGCACCCCAAAGGCACACCAAGATTTCTCTTAGCTATGTGCGGTACCCCCTCCACAGTTTACTCCTTCGATCATAGTGTCATAGTGCTTAGGCGAAGCCCTGCATGGATCACATCACCATCACCGTCACCATGACGTCGTGTTGTCGAAACTCTCCCTCGACCCTCTACTGGATCAAGAGCTCGAGGGACGTCATTGAGCTGAACGTGTGCTGAACATGGAGGTGCCGTGCGTTCGGTACTTGGATCTGTTGGATCGTGAAGACATTCGACTACATCAACCGTGTTAACCTAACGCTTCCGCTTTCGGTCTACGAGGGTACGTGGACACACTCTCCCCCTCTCATTGCTATGCATCTCCTAGATAGATCTTGCGTGATCGTAGGAAATTTTTTGAAATTGCATGCTATGTTCCCCAACAGAACTTGCTGCAAGGTTCATCTTTCTTGTCCAAGCTAGGCCCTTCATTTGTAAGCAAAACAAATGTATCCAATTTAGGCAGCATCATATTCTCATGAACATTAGAATCGTTACCAAGAAACGAAAGTACCTGGTAATTCAATTGGCATGCGCGAGCTCTAGTAATTGGTCCAGTATGTATAACAGCAGGGGTTGTGGGTGTAACAATGGTGTTGATGTCCTCATCAAGAGTGCTCACGCGACTTATCAGCATTGTGTTCAAAATTATCTTCATAATCAGATTGGGCGTAATGTTCATGCTTATGTGGATGATGTTGTGGTTAAATCTAGGAAGAAGGAGACTCTCCTGGATGACTTGAGAGAAACTTTTGACAATCTTCGGGTTTACAAGATGATGCTTAATTCGGCCAAGTGTGTTTTTGGTGTACCTGCAGGCAAGTTGTTAGGCTTCCTGGTCTCAGAACGGGGCATTGATGCTAACCCAGAGAAGATTAAAGTTATCACCTCACTTTCTAAGCCAGCGTGTGTCAATGATGTTCAGTGTCTGCCGGGTCACATTACAGCTTTGAGCCGGTTTATAAGCCACCTGGGGGATAAAGCAATTCCTTTATATCAGATGATGAAGAAGACATATCACTTTTCTAGAGTGATGCTGCCAATGAGGTGTTTGAGGCACTCAATAAACAGTTAGCTGAGCCGCCTATCCTTACTGCTCCAATTGAAAAAGAGTGTTCGCTCCTGTATGTGGCGGCTACCAATAAAGCAGTCAGTGTGGCAGTTGTAGTGGAGCGCAAGAGGCATGTAAGGAATATCCGGTTCAGCGGCCGGCTTATTATATCAGTGAGGTCTTGATTGAATCCAAGCAAAGAAACCCACATTGGCAGAAGCTGGTGTTTGGGGTGTTCATGGCGAGTCGTAAGTTGAAACTTTATTTCCTTGGGCATCCTATCACTGTGGTCAGCTCTGCTCCCTTGGGGATATTATTCAAAACAGAGAAGCCACAAGCCGGGTTGCTAAGTGGGCAATTGAGCTTGGACCTCATAACTTGAAATATGTGCCAAGAACAGCCATTAAGTCTCAAGCTTTGGTGGATTTCATCAATGACTGGACAGAATTGCAAACACCTGAGGAGAAGCCTGATAACACATATTGGATAATCCACTTTGATGGTTCCAGGCAATTAGAAGGCTCGGGGGTTGGAGTTATTTTGACTTCCCCACGAGGTGATAAGTTCTGTTATGTTTTAAGGTTCATGTTTCCTTATACTAACAATGCAGCTGAGTATGAAGCTTTGCTCCATGGGCTTCGTATGGCCAAGGAGATGAACTTAAGACGGGTCAGGTGAGTGGGCGACTCAGATTTGGTGGCTCATCAGGTCTTAGGCAAGTGGGATTCTAAAGACCAACTCATGGCGGCTTCTCGTCAGGCGGTTGAAAACATTGCTGGTCACTTTAAGGGTTATCAGGTGGATCACATTGATCGACAGAAGAATGAGGCGGCTGATGCGCTATCCCGTCTTGGATCTCAGCATAAGCCGGTACCTCCTAATGTTTTCCTTAATGTTTTACATACTCCTTTGGTCAAGTTACCATGTGAGGAGGATCTTGCTATACCTGACCCGGAGGGTCAACTGGTGGCGGATCTTCATGCTATTCCTAATTGGACGTTTCCCTATCTGGCTTATATGACCCAGGGGGAGTTACCTGAGAATGAAACTTTAGCACGACAGATCACCAGGAGATCCAAGTCTATGACCATTATCAACGGAGAGTTACACCGATGTAGTGTGACTGGTGTGTTCCAGCGTTGTATTTCTCCTAAGGAGGGTTGTGAAATTTTATGAGAGATTCATGAAGGCGATTGTGGTCACCATAATGACTCAAAGTCTTTGGTGGCTAAGGCTTTTCGTCATGGGTTTTATTGGTTGACGGCTCATGCTGATGCAGAGGATATCATTAGCAAGTGTGATGGATGTCAAAAAGTTTCTAGACAAGCTCATGTGTCGGCTCAGGAATTGCGGATGATCCTGATAACTTGGTCGTTTGCAGTTTGGGGGCTTGATATGGTTGGACCATTAAAGAGGTCTAAGGATAAGAAGGCCCACCTTTTGGTGGCAGTTGACAAGTTTACCAAGTGGGTTGAGGCGGAGCCAGTCAGCAAGTGTGATGCGGAGACCATATTTCATTTTGTTAAAAAGTTGATCTTCCGTTTTGGTTATCCTCACGGTATTAACACTGATAATGTCACTAATCTCTCTAAGGGTGCTATGAAGGAGTTCTGTCAAAGAGAGCATATTCGTCTTGATGTTTCTTCCGTAGCTCATCCATAGTCTAATGGTCAAGCAAAAAGGGCTAATCAAGAAATTTTGAGAGGCATCAAGCCCCGGCTTATGGTTCCTTTGGAGTGAATGTTGGGTTGTTGGGTTGAAGATCTCCCTTCAGTCCTTTGGAGTATTAGAACAACCCCCAACATACCAACGGTTTATACGCCTTTTTTCATGATTTATGGCGTAGAGGCGGTTCTCCCAAGTGATATCCGTCATGACTCGCCTAGGGTGGCGGTTTACAATGAAGCTGATAATGAGACAGAGCATCAGAATGCACTTGATGCTTAGGATGAAGAGCTAGACCTTACAGCTGCTCGATTGGCGATTTATTAACAAGACCTACGTCGCTATCACGGTCATATGGAAGTGTGTTATATCGACTAGAGGGGGGTGAATAGGCGATTTTTATTAATTCTTCACTGAGGAATTTGCAGGTGAGGAAATTCCTTAGCGAAGAACTACTAGCAGCGGAATAAGTGCTCAAAAGTAAACATAACAGAACACATGCTTAGTCATCATGATGAAATGAAGACAAGCACAGAGTACAGAAAGCGTAAGCACAGGATAACACAGGATGAAGACAAATAGACTGAAGAAATTGAACTGAGGAATTTGAGAAAGTCTTCAGTCAAAGTCTTCAAACACAGATATGAACAAGCACTCAACATAGTTATGAGGAAATGAAAAAGTTGAGGAAATAGAACCAGTGAGCTTGGTGAAGACAATGATTTGGTAGACCAGTTCCAACTGCTACCTTAGTTGTACATCTGGTTGGAGCGGCTAGGTATTTAAACCTGAGGACACACAGTCCTCACCGTATTCTCCTTGAGCTAAGGTCACATAGACCTCGCCCAATCACTCGTGGTAAGTCTTCAGGTGACTTCCAAACCTTCACAAACTTGGTCACTCGACGATCCACAATTCCTCTTGGATGCTCTAGACCTTGACGCCTAACCGTCTGGAAGAAGCACAGTCTTCAAAGGTAACAAGCATTGGATCCACGCAGGATCAATCTCTTCAGTGATGCTCAATCACTTGGGGTTTGTAGGTGTTTGGGTTTGGGTTTTCCTCACTTGATGATTTTCGCTCAAAGCCCTCGGAGGATGGGATGCTCTCAAATGACAAGTGTCAGTTTCTCTCGGAGCAGCCAACCAGCTAGTGGTTGTAGGGGGCGGCTATTTATAGCCTAGGGAGCAGCTCGACATGATGAGACATAAAAGCCCTTCAATGATATGACTGTTAGGTGGGTAGATATTTTGGGACAACTGGCGCATAGCACAGCAACGGTCGGAATTTTTAGTAGCAAAATCCTCAGGGCTATCATGTTCCTCACTATGTAGGCAATCCGCACTGGCGAATTCCTAACTCCTCAGTCAGAACAAATTCCTCAAAGATCAGAAGAACTTCGTCTCTGTCACTGAAGAATATGACTGAACTGTATGAGATTTCCAATGGCTTCACTCGAAGGGATTGGTAGGTGTAGGATTTTGAGTTGAGCATCACATGGAAATTTTTCCTTAGTATTTCCTCGACCCCCTTTAATAGTACGGTGTTTCCTACGACTCAAGAAAGAGAAAATGAAACTATAAAAACAAAATTCTTCATGCCTCATGTTCCTTGAATGAATACCAAGTCTTCGGGATTTGCACCAATTTCTTCACTTTCAAAGTCTTCAGAAGGTCTTCAAAAGTCCAAAGTCTTCAGTCGAAGAACTTCATTTTTAGGGGTCGACTTTCTCTGTAAATATCAAACTCCTCATAGACTTATAGACCTGTGTACACTCAAAAACACATTGGTCCCTTAACCTATAAGTCTTCAATACACCAAAATCACTAAGGGGCACTAGATGCACTTACAATCTCCCCCTTTTTGGTGATTGATGACAATATAGGTTAAGTTTTCAACGGGGATAAACATATGAAGTGTAAATACTGATATTGAGGAATTTGATTGCAAGATATAGAAGAACTCCCCCTGAAGATGTGCATGATGAGGAATTTGCTTTTGAAGCATTGCACACTCGAAGAGTAGAATCATGGAGATCTCCCCTTATATCTTGTAATTCATACACACATTTGACATATCATAATGAGGAATTTGAAATGCATGATGAAATATGGTGACTGATGTAATTCAGCATGCGTGCATTAACATATATGAGGAATAAGCATGCAGAAAGACACATCAAAAGTATCAAAGCACCATTAGGTTTAAGTTTACAACTCGATCCAATAAAGTTTCAAAAGAGCGAGAGTTGTAACTTTGCAAAAAATGCCCATATAGACAGACCCGCTTGAAGACTAACTCAAAATCCCCCCCCCCCCTTTGTCATTGAATGACCAAAAGGATCGAAAATGAGGACTAACGCCCTTGAAGAATATCAAGATGATGAAGGAGCGCCAGCGTTGTTGGAGTCGTTTGTCGTGGAAGGGCCTGCCGCAGTGTCGTCCAGGTCTTCATGCTCATCGGTGTCGCGCGATGAAGAATATGAGCTGGACACCAAAGGAGGAACCTTGACCTTCTTGTATTTCTTCGGTGGAGGCGCAGACCAGTCAAAATCTTCCTTGAGACCCATTGCTTTGAGATTTTCTTCACCATATAGATGTGATAGAATAGCCCAGGTGCGACCGAAAACCTCATGGAGGTAGTAATGGTTTTTCTTCACTGCATTGTGTGTAGCAGTCATGTTGTGAAGAAATGAACCAAACTGGCGCTTAACCCATTTATGGTTTCGATCCACCTTCTGGTGAAGACTAAGAAGAAGCTCACGGTCAGTCATCACATGAGGAGTAGTGGCTTGAGGAGTAGACTTGGGTGCATTGGCAGCAGAGTCATGTGTGGCAGAGTCATCATTGGTGGAATAAGATGCGGCTTTGCAAAACTGACCATCCAATGGACGAATGCCTTCATCAATGACAGCAGGAGCCTTACCCTTTTCATCAGTGGAAGTAAAGGCCTGCTTGAGGACTTCAATCGGGGGCAGATAGCTAAGGTGATTCTGAAAATCAGCCTTATAGTTGAGTGAAGACCTTGTCCTGAGGAATCTCATAATCCAAGGTGCATAAGGTTTCAGCTAAAACGGAGAAAGTGCAGCATTTGCCAGAGTCCTCATAAAGAAATCGTGATAGTTGATAGGAATGCTATGAGTAATGTTGAATAGCAGATTCTTCATGATGCCAACTATTTCCTCATCAGATGAGTCGTGGCCTTTGATGGGACTCATTGTCCTCGTCAGAATGCGATAGACAGTTCTGGGCACATAGAGTAAATCCTTCATGAGGAATTTGGTCGTTGGGGCTTGACCGGGATTCAAAGGCTTCATTAACACTTGCATGTAATGAGCTGTGAGTTCTGGTTCATGATACAGGCATCGAGCTCCTTCACTGGGTGGACTGATGGGCAGGGCGTGAAGCAATTCAGAGGCCGGTGCCTTATAGTGAGTGTTTTCGGTCATCCAGTCCAAGACCCAGGTGTTGATATCTTCAGGATCACCTATGATATGCAATGTAGCGTAGAACTGAAGAATAAGCTCTTCATTCCAATCAACAATGTCAGAGCAAAAGTTTAGGAGGCATGCATCATGAAGAACACTGAGCATAGGAGAGAAGTAAGGTAATGATTCCATGTCCATGTGAGGAATATGCTCATGGTAGAAGATTTTGTCTTTGTTGAAAAGCAGTGAAGAATAGAAGTTGGCCTGGCTTGCAGTCCAGAAACGCTACCTCCTTAGACGAGCAGAGTCATAAGGATTGTAGTCAGTGAAGAACACGTTCTCGCCGAAGAAATCATCAGCCTTGAATGTTTGCTTCTTTGAGAATGGATCCTTTGGCTTGGGGTGAGGAGTGTCAGTCAATTGCATCACAACCTCCGGGATCTCGATCTCAGGTTCCACAGGTTGAGGAATTTCAGGTGCTGCTTCAGTGGCAGCCTGGGACTTCAATTCTTCATTTGCATGATCTTCAGCACTAGTGGCTAGAATTTCTTCATGGACAGACGGTGTGGCATGTGGTTCATCAGTAGTTTATGGGGACTGAGGAATTTGTTGCAAAGGTATGAAGAGTGGAGAGTTGGGGTGCTGACTTTCCCAAAATTCATCACTTAGCACAGGTGTGGTACAGCCAATGTCCACGTCTTCATCTTCCATTTCTTCAACGCCGACCTCTTCAGCAGTAAACTGAGGCATAGGCAAGGAGACAACTGGTGTTGAAGGGATTGTATCCACTTCAATTTCTTCATCCATCTGCTCTGACGAAACAGCAGAGGGATTCTCTTCATCGGATTCACTTGGAATCACATATTCTTCATCAAAAGGAACAAGGTCCTTTGACGGCATGGTTGAGATAGGAACAACATTAATTGGGTTTGCAAACGAGCTTGTCAGTGGCTTCATCTTCTTCGGGGCTGAAGAGCCTGATGGAGTTGATGCCTTCCTTTTCTTCACTGTTGCACACTCTGCAGCCTTAATCTTCTTCACATCTGATGCAGATGGAAGGATTGGAGTTGGTGTAGGTGCAGGAGGAGCAGAGGAATTGGGTTGAATTTCTTCAGGTACAACTGATGTAGTTGCCCTGACTTCTTCATTTTCTTCAGGCGCACCACTAGTGGATGCCCTGGCAATTTCATCAGCGGCTGAAATGCAGTCATCAGCCCTGGAACTCATATTTTCTTCAGCAGCTTGATTTTCATCAGCGGTGCTGGCATGTTCTTCAGTTGGTTGAGCAGATGCTTCAGCCTGAGGAATTTCCTGTTGCGTTGGGGCTGCAACATTTGAGGTGAAGTTGTCAGCAAGTTTCACAAAACGAACCTTGGCTCCAAGCCAGTCAGCGCGGTATGCATCAAATTCATCACTGAGTTTCTTGATCTCAGTTTGAATAGTGACAAGTTCTTCAGTTGTCATAGAGACAACATTTTTCTTCAGAAAGCGTTCCTTCTTGTATTGCGCTTTCTTGATCTGCCTGGCCTTCTCAAACTTCCATTTCTCTTCCTGTATGAAGTGAGTCAACATATGACTTTGGCCAGGAGTCAGCTTGAAGTCAGGCATGGGAGTGTTGGGGTCCTTGTGCCAAACATCAATGTACTCGAGGATCAACATTGGATCCAAAAGTAGAGGAACACTTGTACCCTTGGCTCTAGCGGCCCTGACTTGCCTGTCTCTGATGATTTCTGCTAGTTTTTCATCATCAGCCTCATCATCATCAGAGGGCACTTGGAAAGCAACTTGTTTCTTGTGAGGACTTGGTCGAGGACCTCGTCTAGCAGTGGTCTTCTTCTTCAGAAGAGAGGGAGCAGCTGAGGAACTTGCAGAGGCTCCTGAGGCAATAGATATGCCTGTGGTCCTTTGGCACGTGGCAAGATGCACAGGTGATGAGGATTTGGTCGGAGCAGCCGAAGACTTTGGAGGAGCAGGAGCAGCGTGAGGAATTGGCCGTGAGGGCTTTGAGGAAACTGGCCGTGAGGGCATAGCTGAGGAACTTGGCCGTGAGGGCATTGCTGATGAAGCACTAGGCTTGTGAGCAGGCTTCTTTGGCATGGCCTTCTTCAGCTTTACAGAGGCCTCAACCGCAGCAGCGGCAGCAGAGTCTTCGTTGAATTTCCTCACTGCATCTTTTGCTTGTTTGGCCAACTTGGCCTGGCGCTTGGCCCATTCATCAGGATAGTCCTCACCGCGCTTGAGGCTGGTGGGATCAGCTATTTGGTCATGTGCCAACGGAGGTCTTGGGCATGGAGGATTTAATGCAAATTTCTTCATATATTTGGGAGTGACATATCTGTACTCCCTCCACTCTCTTGCCCATCTCCTCTCAATCTTTTGAATGCGCACCTTGCGCTGATTTTTATCTTCCTCAGGGGGTGTGCAGTACCCAGCATAGATGTCCTCAGGTATTTCAAAGGCAGTGTTGACCTCAGGCCTCTTTCCTCCTTTCCGTGGCTTCTTACCATCAGCCATTTTCTTTAGTTGAGGAATTTGAACAATTGAAATCTCTGAAGAGGTATGCAAATTTTCTTCGAGGAACGCTACAAATGAGTTAAGTTGATGAGAACCTAGTGATTCAGCAGCTGACATGAGTACCTGTGAACAGAGTATAGTTGCGAGGAATTTGGAGAGGTCATATGCGTTCTCAGAAGGTTTTTTATAAAGAACAAGTTTGAGGAATTTGACCAGATGAGTCTTGAAGAATTTCACTAAGCGTTCTTTGTCTTAGGTTCCAGAGATGTATAGATCAAAAATCCACACATTTGAGGAATCTTGAAGAGAAACATAGCTTAGAGAAACGAATCAAGAACATATGACATGTGAGGTGTTTTAGTGTGTGAAGATATGAAGAAAACACCTTTGAGGATTTTGAAGAAACCATTTGAATCAACGAGGGCAGTAAAAGTAACTTTTAATTACCCTGGACGAAGAACATGATGAACTGGTATGTGGAGATGTGAAGTTCGTCAGTGCAGATCTTCCACGTCCTAACTTGGCGGAGGAAGACAGCTACGGCGGCGGTGGAGTGAAGATTTCCGCGGAGGGCGCGAGTACGACGGCGATGAGGTCGAGGCAGTGAAGCTTTTCCTCACCGGCGACAATGATGTAGCGACGGTGCTAGGGTTTGAGAATCTCGAGCTGGAGAGAGGTCGAGCGGAGTAAAGGAAGTGAGGAAGGGGAAGGGGGTATTTATAGCCATTGTGAAAAACTGTTCGCCCGAAGAATTTGGAAGAACGTGCCCCTGACCCTTCTCATTCCCTTGACATGTGTCACCCACGTACTGAGAAGTGGAGATCGTGTGCGATCGTGGGTGAATAGATAAGTATATCGTGGGATGCGGAACGGTTTGAGCGGCAAAGCCAAAAATTTAGATAAGATAGGTTTTAAAGTTCCGTTCATAATTTCTTCAGCTGACAAGGACACAGTGAAGATTTTGAACGAGTTTCAAATAGAACGCACATGAAGAATTTGTGAACAGATTGGGTTGAGTATAACATGGAGGGGGAGGGTCCAATCATATTCACTTAGCAGAAAAATCAACTTGAAGAAAATAGCCATAAGTGAATGATGTAGAGGACATAAACTCATGTATATACAAAGCCAATGAAGAAAAATGGCGGAAACAGTGAAGACAATGAAAAGTTGAAGAATTTGAACAACTGAGGAATTTCAACTTTTGGTGGTGGCGTGACCCACCGTATAAGAATGATGATTTCAGACACCGCGTACAATTGTCGTAGGGTTCTGAGAATCAAATTCTTCGTTAATTTTTTCACACTTAGAGTGTTATTCTTCATTGATTGAAGAAAAACGTTTCTTCATGTGTTGCACATCTAAGTCATCAATTTTGCATAAGTGTTAGGATGAGTGTCCTTTTCAAAGAACATTCGAAGATTCTAAGATATTTAGCTCACACCGCAACTTGCTAAATCTCTTCTCATCCAAGGGCTTTGTGAAGATATCGGCTAGCTGTTCTTCAGTCTTCACATGCTCAATAGAAATGTCGCCCTTCAACACATGATCACGAAGAAAATGATGACGAATCTGAATGTGCTTTGTCTTTGAGTGCTGAACTGGGTTGTGAGAAATCTTGATGGCACTCTCATTGTCACAGAAGAGAGGCACATTCTTCATGTTGACGCCGTAGTCCTTGAGAGTTTGCTTCATCCATAGCAATTGAGCACAGCAAGAACCAGCGGCAATGTACTCAGCTTCAGCAGTAGATAGTGATACGCAGTTCTGTTTCTTCGAGGACCAACAGACCAAAGATCGTCCAAGGAAATGACATGTATCAGATGTTGACTTGCGGTCCACACGATCACCAGCATAGTCAAAGTCAGAATATCCAATGAGATCAAAAGCCAAGTCCTTGGGGTACCATAATCCAAGTGTTGGTGTGTGAACTAGATATCGAAGAATATGCTTCACGGCCTTATGGTGTGATTCCTTGGGTGTAGCTTGAAATCGGGCACACATGCAAACACTAGGCATAATATCTGGCCTAGATGCATATAAGTACAATAAAGAACCAATCATGGAACGGTATACCTTATGATCGAAGTCGATACCGTTTTCATCAGTGCACATATGGCCATTTGTGGGCATAGGAATTTTGATGCCTTTGCAATCTTGCATGCCGAATTTCCTCAGTACATCCTTGAGGTATTTCTCCTGAGATATGAATATGCAATTGTGTCGTTGACGAATTTGAAGACCTAAGAAGAATTTCAATTCTCCCATCATAGACATTTGATATTCTCCACTCGTCATATAGGCAAATTCATCACTATAACGTTGGTCAGTACAACCAAAGATAATATCATCAACATATATTTGTCACACAAACAATTCACCATCATAAGATTTAGTGAAAAGAGTAGGGTCGAGTGAACCGGGTTTGAAGCCTTTCTTCATAAGGAATTCCTTCAAAGTATCATACCACGCCCGTGGGGCCTGCTTGAGGCCATAGAGGGCCTTATTGAGTGTGAAGACTTTGTCAGGATGCTTTGGATCTTCAAAACCTGGGGGTTGAGCAACATATACTTCTTCCTCAAGCTTACCATTGAGGAATGCACTTTTCACATCCATTTGATATAGAGTGATATCATGATGGTTAGCATAAGCAAGTAATATGCGAATAGCCTCAAGTCTAGCAACAGGTGCAAAAGTTTCATCGAAATCAATTCCTTCAACATGTGTGTACCCTTGAGCTACAAGTCGTGCCTTATTCCTTACCACAAGGCCTTTTTCGTCTTGCTTGTTGCGATAGATCCATTTTGTGCCAATGATATTGTGCTTGCGAGGATCTGGACGTTTGACCAGTTCCCAGACGTTGTTGAGCTCGAACTGATGTAATTCTTCTTGCATGGCCTGAATCCACTCAGGCTCCAGAAATGCTTCATCTACCTTAGTGGGTTCTGTGATAGAGACAAAAGCATAGTGCCCACAAAAGTTAGATAAATGTGAAGCTTTTGAGCGTGTGAGAGGATCGACCTGGCGCTTTAATGTCATTGATGATCTTTTCAACTTGCACTTCTTTTGCAGCGCGAGGATGAGCTGGTTGTCATTGAGGAATTTGATCAGCATTTTCTTCAGCACCATTTTCTTCGGTATTTTCTTCAGGTGCATTAGCTCGACGTTCTTCATGTTCTGGAATGAATTCTTCAGCAAATTCTTCAATGGGAATGGCATCCTCAGTAGCCTTGAACTTGATAGTTTCCTCATGTGTTGGTTCATCTATCACAGTAGGTAGGTGCTCTCTTTGCGAGCCATTAGTTTCATCGAACCGCACATCTACAGTTTCAACAACCTTGTGAAGAACGTTGTTGAAAACTCTGTAGGTGTGTGAGTCCTTTCTGTAACCAAGCATAAAACCTTCATGTGCTTTCAGTGCAAATTTTGAGTTGTGATGAGGATCTCTAATCCAACATTTAGCACCGAAGACTTTGAAATAATTTACATTGGGTTTCTTATCAGTGAGGAGTTCATAGGCAGTCTTCTTGAAGAATTTGTGAAGATATACTCTGTTGATGATGTGGCACGCAGTATCAATTACCTCAATCCAGAAACGACGAGGCATTTTGTATTCATCAAGCATAGTGCGAGCCATCTCAGCAAGAGTCATGTTCTTGCGCTCCACGATGCCATTCTGCTGAGGAGTATAAGGGGCAGATAACTCATGAGTAATATCAAGTTCATCAAGATAGTCATCAAGACCAGAATTCTTGAACTCAGTTCCATTGTCACTTCTGATGTGCTTGATCCTCACACCAAAGTTGGTTGAAGCCCTCGAGGAAAATCGTTTGAAGACTTCCTGCACTTCATGTTTGTAAGTGACAATGTGTACCCATGTGTATCAAGAGTAATCATCAACAATAACAAAGACATATTGAGATGCATCATTTGAGACTACAGAATAATGGTTAGGACCAAGGAGATCCATGTGAAGCAATTCAAATGGACGAGTGGTGGTCATGATAGTCTTTGCTGGATGCTTAGCCTTTGTCATCTTCCCAGCTTCACAGGCTCCGCATAAGTGATCCTTGAGGAATTTGACATTCTCGATGCCAATGACATGCTTCTTCTTTGTAAGCGTGTGCAAATTCCTCATGCCTGCATGACCAAGTCATCGATGCCAGAGCCAGCCTTCCGAAGCTTTTGCAAGTAGACACACGGCTGGTTGCGGTCCTGCAGAGAAATCAACAATATACAGGTCTCCTCTCCTAAAGCCTTCGAAGACTTTGGAATTGTCAGCTTCCATAACCACAATACAATGGTACTTGCCAAAGACAACAACCATATCAAGATCGCAAAGCATTGAGACATACATGAGGTTGTATCCTAAGGACTCAACAAGCATGACTTTGTCCATGTGTCGATCCTTAGTGATCGCAACCTTACCTAGACCCAATACCTGACTTCTGCCTTTGTCAGCGAAGATGATATGCTTCAGATGCAATGGTGATAAGGGAGCATCCATCAATAGATTCTTGTCACCAGTCATGTGATTTGTACATCCACTACGAGGACCCACTCAGTGGCTTTGGGTTGATCATCCTGCAGATGAATTAGTGCAACTTACGAACTCATATACTTCATCAGTGAAGAATATGACATCAATTCATCAGATCAATTTCATCAAGTAACAAAATAGATAAAGCAGTATGAGGATGTGAGAAATGAAAGTTCATTTCTTCATGATTAGCATGCGTCCTTTCAGTCACATTCAGGTCTCCAGCAAATTCTTCAGATGATTACGTACGTTTGGAGACCTGACCCTGCAGAAGAGATTAGTTCTTTTTCTTCACCACCCACATCTGAAGGGGTGGCAAAGAGTTCATCACTCTGCGAGCTCCATACGAGAAAGGTGGCATAGAGGCCATTCCATTTCGTTTCACATAAGAGGGGTTAGGATAAGCATATGAATAAGCAGAGAAATTCTTCGAGGACTTATGAACATAATGATTAGAAGAATAAAGATCATATTCATAGCCCTTAGCTCTTCCATGCAAAACAGAGTTGTTAGCACGATGATATTCATATGAGGACTTTGATCCTTTTGAGGAATTTAGTCCATATGAAGAATTTAATCTGGGTTCCTATTCTTCACAGGTGGTGTCCTGAGGACATTCACCTGAAGACTTTCAAGGCACCTTTTGGGAACCCAGATTTTCTTCATAGGAGAACCGTTCCTGCAGTTAGTGCCAACATATCTAGCAAATATTTCACCATTCTGATTTTTGAACAGTTTATAGTTGGAGTCAAATGACTCATCATCAGAACGAGGAGATTCACATGCAAAGCCCGATAAGTTAGATGGATCAACTGGAGGTCCCTTTGCAGCAACCCATGAGGTTTTGGGGTACTGCTCAGGCTTCCAATATGTACCATCAGCATTGAGTTTCCTCTCAAAGGCAATACCCTCTTTCCTAGGGTTCCTGTTGAGGATCTGCTTTTTAAGCACATCACAAAGAGTCTGATGCCCTTTGAGGCTTTTGTACATGCCTGTCATGTACAATTCCTTCAGCCCTGCATCGTTAGTGATACTAGCAGTGTCCTCAGATGAGGAATTAGTGATAATAGAGGCATGTGAAGAATTTGAAACATTAGCAGCATTTGAACATTCAGGTGAAGAATTAGCAGATTCACGTTCAATGCACTTCAAGCATGGAGGAACAAATTCTTCCTGAGAAGCGTTGATTTGTTGAGCAAGTAATGAATCGCGCTCCTTCTGAAGATCTTCATAACTCACTCTTAGCTTTTCAAGATCTTGCTTTCTTTGAAGAAATTCATAAGAAAGCTTCTCATGATCAGATAAGAGAGTGTTATGATGATCTTGAAGGGTGTCATACTTAGTATGAAGTCTCCGAAGACTTTCAGCCAAAGCTTTTGACTGATCCATTTCTTCACCCAACATATCATCGCTCTTATTTAGCATGTATTGAACTTTTTCCAAAGCTCTTTATTGTTTAGTGGCAAGGGAAGCAAGTTTGAAATAGCTGGGTCCAAATTCATTACCAGATTCATCATCACTAGACTCGGATAGGTAGCATTCAGTTACCTTAGCATCTTTTGCCATAAGGCATGATGCAGAAGATGATGATTCTGGTTCAAATGTCATCACTTTGAGAGATTCCTTGAAGTCCTCAAACCAAGGATCATGACAGGTTCAATGACCTTCATAGACCTCAGAGAGACGGTCCCAGATAAGCTTTGCATGATCGAGATGCATGATATTCCTGAACTGATTTTGAGATAGACAGGAGCAGATGACGTCCTTCGCCGTGAGGTTGAGAAGAGTGTAATTGCGAATGTCATCAGCTTCTGCCATCTTGCACAGATCGGTCAGACCAATCTCAGTGACGGTCCACAGCTCGTTGTTCATCGCCATGAGGCGCTTCTTCATCATGGCCTTCCACTTACGATACTCGTGACCGTCAAAGATGGGGCATGCCACTTTCTTCATACCTGCGGTCGAAAAAACTAAACTCTAGGCGGTTAAACCAAAATCACATAGAACAAGGGAGTACCTTGCTCTGATACCAATTAAAAGTGCGTTATATCGACTAGAGGGGGTGAATAGGCGATTTTTATGAATTCTTCACTGAGGAATTTGCAGGTGAGGAAATTCCTTAGTGAAGAACTACTAGCAGCGGAATAAGTACTCAAAAGTAAACATAACAGAACACATGCTTAGTCATCATGATGAAATGAAGACAAGCACGGAGTACATAAAGCGTAAGCACAGGATAACACAGGATGAAGACAAACATACTGAAGAAATTGAACTTAGGAATTTGAGAAAGTCTTCAGTCGAAGTCTTCAAACACAGATATGAACAAGCACTCAACACAGTTATGAGGAAATGAAAGAGTTGAGGAAATAGAACCAGTGAGCTTGGTGAAGACAATGATTTGGTAGACCAGTTCCAACTGCTGTCTCAGTTGTACATCTGGTTGGAGCGGCTAGGTATTTAAACCTGAGGACACACATTCCTCACCGTATTATCCTTGAGCTAAGGTCACACAGACCTCGCCCAATCACTCGTGGTAAGTCTTCAGGTGACTTCCGAACCTTCACAAACTTGGTCACTCAGCGATCCACAATTCCTCTTGGATGCTCTATACCTTGACACCTAACCATCTGGAAGAAGCACAGTCTTCAAAGGTAACAAGCGTCGGATCCACGCAGGATCAATCTCTTCAGTGATGCTCAATCACTTGGGGTTTTTAGGTGTTTGGGTTTGGGTTTTCCTCACTTGATGATTTTCGCTCAAAGTCCTCAGAGGATGGGATGCTCTCAAATGACAAGTGTCAGTTTCTCTCGGAGCAGCCAACCAGCTAGTGGTTGTAGGGGGCGGCTATTTATAGCCTAGGGAGCAGCCCGACATGATAAGACATAAAAGCCCTTCAATGATATGACCGTTAGGTGGGTAGATATTTTGGGACAACTGGCGCATAGCATAGCAACAGTCGGAATTTTGAGTAGCAAAATCCTCAGGGCTATCATGTTCCTCACTATGTAGGCAATCCGCACTGGGGAATTCCTAACTCCTTAGTCAGAACAAATTCCTCAGAGATCAGAAGAACTTCATCTCTGTCACTGAAGAATATGACTGAACTGTATGAGATTTCCAATGGCTTCACTCGAAGGGATTGGTAGGTGTAGGATTTTGAGTTGAGCATCACATGGAAATATTTCCTTAGTATTTCCTCGACCCCCTTTAACAGTACGGTGTTTCCTACGACTCAAGAAAGAGAAAATGAAACTATAAAAACAACAGTCTTCATGCTTCATGTTCCTCGAATGAATACCAAGTCTTCAGGATTTGCACCAATTTCTTCACTTTCAAAGTCTTCAGAAGGTCTTCAGAAGTCCAAAGTCTTCAGTCGAAGAACTTCATTTTTAGGGGTCGACTTTCTCTGTAAATATCAAACTCCTCATAGACTTATAGACCTGTGTACACTCAAAAACACATTAGTCCCTTAACCTATAAGTCTTCAATACACCAAAATCACTAAGGGGCACTAGACGGATCAACATTAGGAGCAAAGGTATGCTTACGCCATGGTGGGGTAAGGTCTACAACTTCATGGGTTGGTGGCTTAATCTTGGCATTGATGCTATCATAAGTCGGCTGGTGCTTGGTCAGATCCAGCTCCTGTGTAAGTTTGCGCGACAAGGGTCGCATCTCTCCGGCGCACTTGTTGAAGTCTTCTTCTTCAAATATTGACCGGACATCTTTGAACTCTAGACACCCGGTGGCCATTTCTTCCTGATCTAGCTCGGATTCCCATGTTTTGGCCCGGCTTAGAGCAACAATGGCTCCTGCGCGGGTGGCTGATAGTTTAATTTCTTCAATTTGAGCCGGCACTGTTGGAAGCTGATCCAGCGCATTCTTGATGAGGGTTGGAGGCTTTTTCCATTTGACAGAGCTACAAGACTGCGCAGGGTTCCAGAGTATAGCTGCTCAGTCAGTGAATAAACCACCTTCAGCTTTAACAACATATCTTGGCCAAGACTAGCACTTCTGGGCTTGTTAAGATTTGGCATAAGAGTCTCTAGGCGGGTTAACAATATATATATATATATATATATATTATGAGTCGCTAGGCGAGTTAAGAATTTGACAAACAGATGATGAGTTGCATATTACACTTACCAAAGATGGCGGTTGTCATGTGAGATATATGTTGCTTTAAGCGGGACAACTCTTCGGTCACCGGCTTAAGTTGAGCCTTAGCATCTTCTACCCTTTTCAACAGATTAGCCTTTTCAGTTTCCAAGGCGGCTCTCTCTTCATCAAACTTAGCCTTGATCTTCTCAATGTTTTCCAATGATGACTTCAGGCTTCATTCAGCCTTAGCATGCTCACTTTGCTGGGTCTCCAGAATTTTCTTCAGCTCGACGATATTTGACTCGCCCACACTTAATGCATCCTGCAAAGAGTGGCGCATAATGTTAAGATGATTCATTTCACAATCAGCAATAGTATTCAAGTCCCAAGCACATTGCAAGCAATACACTTGGCACTTGGGGGCTAATGTAAGTCATTTCAATCTATAAGACCCAGCTCATCTTATTCGGATGAGCCGGCCCTCGGGGGATACGAATTTGGTTCTTATTAATGATTATAAGACCCAACTCATCTTATTTAGATGAGCCATCCCTGGGGGCTATAGGTTCGGTTCTTAGCAATGATTATAAGACCCGGCTCATCTTATTCAGATAAGCCGGCCCTTGGGGGCTACAACTTGGAGTTCTTTCACAAGTCTCAGGTATACTCAATACCATTCCTATACTTAAGACTTGGGGGATACTATGGATATATATATATATGTATATGCATTATTAAAAGATTGGTTTGGCGTATTCATACCTCATACTTCTGCTTCATCAATTGGACCAACCCGGCCTCCATGTCCCGGCTTGTGTGCAGGCTTAGATAGCCCACGTACACTTCATCCGCATTGAATGAGGAATAATTCTCCAGGTCCATTTTTGCCTTGCCCTTCTCCAATGAGGGTATTTCCTCCTTAGCTGAGTGTTTGGTTAACACTCTGGAGACCTCGGGCACCTTAAAGGCTGGCCCGATAATGGTGATGTCGCCAGCATCTGCAGTGGCAGGGTTCTTGTCAGTGGATTTGGCAGGAGTGGGCGGCTTAGGACTTGGCGGGTCTTGATGGGCAATCGGGTTAATATTAGTGTTCATTGGCTCAAAGATCGCAACATCAGTTTGCGGTGGCGGATCATTGGCAGGCTCTTCGGGGTCTTGGATGGGGGCCTCAGTAATTTCCGTCTCTTGCCTCTCCGACATAGAAAGTTCATGGGCTTTTGAAGAATCGCCTACCTTCTGGTTCTTACAAGTCTTGGCTTTGGACCTATGACAAAAATAGCAAAGTTTATGAGCATATCACCACAAGTGCTTTACCAAGAAAGGAAAATATTTACCCATGGGCAACAATGAAGGCAGGCATTTGGGTTCCACATGAGTTGCCAGATGATGGTGGTGTTCCCTGATAGTTTGAATCAGAAGGGGTAAAAGGCTGACGCATGAGACTGGCCTTTGGAAGAGACAGAGTCAGGCTATGGGGAACCTTAATATGACGCTTGCGAGGAGCTAGTGTATTGGGTAAGCCGGAGACAAGATCTCCAAAGCCGCCACTCCAGGTCGGGCGCTTTGATTCGTGCTGCTGTTTCTTCAAAAGAAAATTGGGATCCAAATAAGCAAGAGGGTGTGAAAATTTTACTTTCTGGACGACCCACCGTGATTTCTTTCTTGGCAAAGGTTCTGAGTCGGAGGAGACAGGAATTACCTCTGCGGCATCAGCGTGACTTGTCTCCACTTCGTCCTGAGAGGAATCAGCATCAATAAGTTGCATAAAGAAAAGGCGAAGGGAGTCAAGTTCTACCTCTGACTCATGTAGCTCAAGGAGCTCTTGTGCTGATGTTTTCTTGCGGCGATTAGTGCCACGAGACTTAACTGCCCTAGTCTTCTTGATGGGTTGGGCGGTGTTTACTTTCTTCCTCTAGAAAGGAGAGTCGGCATGTACACATATGAACATAAGTAAAGGTTAAAATGATATGAAGCACAAGAGATAGATAAACAAGATGAAGGTTTGGAATGCTTATAGGAGGACCCGGGTTAAGAGCGCACAAAGGGTCCAAACCCGCTTTGCTGCAGTTTTCCAGTGACTCCCTAGGCAGCGACTTAACTATGTCGTTGATTTCTTTATCAGTCAGCCGTGTTTGGTTGAAGCGTTGTGGGTCTTTTGTATCGCCGGTATATTGGCACATCAAGCCACTGCGCCGGCTCTGTGGTAAAATCCTCTAGGCAACCCAGCAGCGGACTAGATCAATTCTGGTTAAGCCGTTAGCGATCAAAGCCCTTACTTTTGAAAAAGTAGTAGCGTATTGACCGTGTTCTGCGGCAGTCAGCCAACCGGGAAGCACGCCATTGGTGGTGAGCTAGTAGGGGCGGTAACCCGGCAAGGGATTCTCTCTAGCTGGTGATGTGTCTCTACAGTAGAACCAAGTATAGTTCCAGTCCTTGGGATGGTTGGCCAGTGCGGCAAAAGGAAAGGTTACATCTCTCTGCCTCTGAATCGAAACACCTCCAAGCTCAAGACTAGGCCCATCTGACATCTCAGACTAGTGGTTGATGTAAAAGTAATCTCGCAAGAGGTCAACAGTGGGTTTCTCTTGAAGGTACACCTCGCAGAACACTTGAAAGTGACATAGATTTGAGATGGAATTGGGTCTGATGTCTTGGGGGTGATGGTTGTAAAAGTGCGGAGCATCTCAGAAGAATTTTGACCCGAGAGGTGAAAAGCCATGGAGAAGGTGATCTGCAAAGATGACCACGTCACCCTCTTTGGGTTGAGGAGTGGTTTCGGCACCTGGAACCCACTAGTGGATGACATCTTTGGTTGGTAAGACCCTCATGTCTACATACTCATTCAGTGAGAGCTCAAAGACTCTAGAAGCAACCCAATCGCATGAAGTTGGACCCTTAGTCATGATTGATTGAGTGAAAAGACTGCAGCCAAGGAGTAAGAGTGTGGCGGGTCAAGATTACAATTGTAAGCCACCCGAGTGGTTACATGGTGTTTCGGCAAGAATAAGCTAATTATGACTAAAGGGTATGCATTACAGTAAACCGTTAAGAGATTATGAGCCGCCCTAACCATTGAGTGAAGTAATTGTCAAGTTATGAAAGCATTGCGGGTTAAGTTGTGAAAGTATGAGCCGGCAGCATGTTGGCGGGTTAATAGAAAAGGAGCAATTTTCTTAAGTCCATTGGCGAGTTATAAAGATAGTGTTAAACTACCCATAAAGTGAAGGGCAGGTCATTGGTTTATGAATCTAAGATTGCTAAATTTTTACTAAGTGTGGAACAAACGAATTTCACAATTTACGGCTGTATTTACAGATCTGCAGCAGCTCAGAAAAGATGAATAATTGCTAAACCTAGAACACAGCTGTGGAAGAACTAGCAAAGGGCGTATTGATTTTGAAAAGGAAAGGGGCTATTACAGATACTAGATGAAGGTCAAAACTGCTATCACATTGTTTCTATATCATTTTTTGGATTGAAGCATGAGTTCTATGCACAAACTGGATGAACTCAGATGAACAACGATGAACTCCATGAACTTGAATACCCTAATGCGGATCTGAGCATGGGAAGGAATAGTACCTAATGGAGTTGGTGGAAAGCGGACGAGTGCCGTAGATCTTTGGTCTCAATAGGTTGACGCAGCGGCCTTGACGGAGTCGCTGGTGAAGCTTGGCTGGGGCGGTGGAGCTTCGGTCACGACTGAGGTCACAAGGAAGAAGAAGAGGCAAAGAGGATGGGGATACAAAGTGAACAGGTAGGCCCCCTGTCCCTATTTATAAGGAAGAGGTGGAACAATGAAATGGCATGCGCGGAGATCGAGGAGGCGTGATAATTATCTCACCAAAAGAGGCGCCTCGATTTTTGGAATGACTGGTTTATACAAAGGTCTGTTGTGACATCACGAGGATTTTTCTTAATTTAATAATATGACATCATCTTTTCTTATGGCGGGTTATGAAGATTTATTCAAGGTTAAGCTTTAAGAAGAACTCAAGAAGACTCGCCAACCGAAGGATGAAGATTGACATGAACAAGTTCAAATCAATCTGGGGCCTAATGTTGGGGATATAACCCCACGATGTAACCCACCTAGGAGGGGCCGGCTTACATTGTTGGCGACTCATGAGGGAAGGCCTAAATAGGCCCAAGAGGATAAGGTATGACGATTGGAGGCGGCTTACGATGCGGGCTATTGAAGGCCCAAGGCCTGGAGATGGCGTCATAACCCGGAGGTGTGAGCCGCCCGATGGCGACTTGCCTAGCAAGGCAAGGCGACTTAGAACTCGAGTCGGTCATGTTGTATGATCCGGCTTGGAATCTTGTAAGCCCAGGGCCTCGACCTGTGTATATAAAGGCGAGACTCTACGGCGGTAAACTCAAATTACAATCAATCGAGACCTAGGTTAAGCGATTTCTGTTCCCTTGTAATCGATACTCAATCAATACGACACAAAGCAGGAAGTAGGCTTTACCTCGTTGCTGAGGGGCCGGACCTGGGTAAACTCGTGTCTCTCGCCCCGCTCAACCCCTTTAAGCTAATCACCGTATCCATGGCCTCGCGCCTAAGTCCTTTCACCAGGGCATCTGTATTAGGGAACGTAGTAATTTCAAAAAAATTCCTATGCACACACAGGATCATGGTGATGCATAGCAACGAGAGGGAAGAGTATCATCCATTTACCCTCGTAGACCGTAAGCGGAAGCGTTATGAGAACGCGGTTGATGTAGTCGAATGTCTTCACGATCCGACCGATCCAAGTACCGAACGTATGGCACCTCCGAGTTCAGCACACGTTCAGCTTGATGACGTCCCACGAACTCCGATCCAGCAGAGCTTCACGGGAGAGTTCTATTGGAAATATGCCCTAGAGGCAATAATAAATTGATTATTATTATATTTCCTTGTTCATGATAATCGTTTATTATCCATGCTAGAATTGTATTGATAGGAAACTCAGATACATGTGTGGATACATAGACAGCACCATGTCCCTACTAAGCCTCTAGTTGACTAGCTCGTTGATCAATAGATGGTTACGGTTTCCTGACCATGGACATTGGATGTCGTTAATAACGGGATCACATCATTGGGAGAATGATGTGATGGACAAGACCCAATCCTAAGCCTAGCACAAAGATCGTGTAGTTCGTATGCTAAAGCTTTTCTAATGTCAAGTATCATTTCCTTAGACCATGAGATTGTGCAACTCCTGGATACCGTAGGAATACTTTGGGTGTGCCAAACGTCACAACGTAACTGGGTGGCGATAAAGGTACACTACAGGTATCTCCGAAAGTGTCTGTTGGGTTGGCACGAATCGAGACTGGGATCTGTCACTCCGTGTAAACGGGGAGGTATCTCTGGGCCCACTCGGTAGGACATCATCATAATGTGCACAATGTGATCAAGGAGTTGATCATGGGATGATGTGTTACGGAACGAGTAAAGAGACTTGCCGGTAACGAGATTGAACAAGGTATTGGGATACCGACGATCGAATCTCGGGCAAGTATCGTACCGCTAGACAAAGGGAATTGTATACGGGATTGATCGAATCCTCGACATTGTGGTTCATCCGATGAGATCATCGTGGAACATGTGGGAACCAACATGGGTATCCAGATCCCGCTGTTGGTTATTGACCGGAGAACGTCTCGGTCATGTCTGCATGGTTCCCGAACCCGTAGGGTCTACACACTTAAGGTTCGATGACGCTAGGGTTATAAAGGAAGTTTGTATGTGGTTACCGAATGTTGTTCGGAGTCCCGAATGAGATCCCGGACGTCACGAGGAGTTCCGGAATGGTCCGGAGGTAAAGATTTATATATGGGAAGTCCTGTTTTGGTCACCGGAAAAGTTTCGGGTTTTATCGGTAACGTACCGGGACCACCGGGAGGGTCCCGGGGGTCCACCAAGTGGGGCCACCAGCCCCGGAGGCTTGCATGGGCCAAGAGTGGGAAGGGACCAGCTCCTGAGTGGGCTGGTGCGCCTCCCACAAGGCCCAAGGCGCAGCTAGGAGGAGAAAGGGGAAACCCTAGGCGCAGATGGGCCTAAGGCCCACCCTAGGGCGCGCCCCCCTCTCCCCCTCTTGGCCGCCCCCCTCCATCCCATCTAGGGCTGCCGCCCCTAGGGGTGGGAACCCTAGAGGGGGCGCACCCTCCTCCCCTTCTCCTATAAATAGTGGGGGTTTTGGGCTGCCCAAGACACACGATTTGATCTCTCCCTGGCACAGCCCTACCTCTCTCCTCCTCGTCTCTTGCGGTGCTTGGCGAAGCCCTGCTGGAGTACCACGCTCCTCCACCACCATCACGCCGTTGTGCTGCTGCTGGATGGAGTCTTCCTCAACCTCTCCCTCTCTCCTTGCTGGATCAAGGCATGGGAGACGTCACCGGGTTGTACGTGTGTTGAACGCGGAGGTGCCGTCCGTTCGGCACTAGGATCTCCAGTGATTTGGATCACGACGAGTACGACTCCTTCAACCCCGTTCTCTTGAACGCTTCCACTTAGCAATCTACAAGGGTATGTAGATGCACTCTCCTTCCCCTCGTTGCTGGTTTCTCCATAGATAGATCTTGGTGACACATAAGAAAATTTTGAATTTCTGCTACGTTCCCCAACAGTGGCATCATGAGCTAGGTCTATTGCGTAGTTTCTGTGCACGAGTAGAACACAAAGTAGTTGTGGGCGTTGATTTTGTTCAATATGCTTACCGTTACTAGTCCAATCTTGATTTGGCGGCATTGTGGGATGAAGCGGCCCTGACCGACCTTACACGTACTCTTACGTGAGACTGGTTCCACCGACTGACATGCACTAGTTGCATTAGGTGGCTAGCGGGTGTCTGTCTCTCCCACTTTAGTCGGATCGGATTCGATGAAAAGGGTCCTTATGAAGGGTAAATAGCAATTGGCATATCACGTTGTGGTTTTTGCCTAGGTAAGAAACGTTCTTGCTAGAAACCCATAGCAGCCACGTAAAACATGCAAACAACAATTAGAGGACGTCTAACTTGTTTTTGCAGGGTATGCTATGTGATGTGATATGGCCAAGAAGAATGTGATGAATGATATGTGATGTATGAGATTGATCATGTTCTTGTAATAGGAATCACGACTTGCATGTCGATGAGTATGACAACCGGCAGGAGCCATAGGAGTTGTCTTTATTTATTTATGACCTGCGTGTCAACTTAAACGTCATGTAATTACTTTACTTTATTGCTAAAGCATTAGCCATAGTAGTAGAAGTAATAGATGACGAGACAACTTCAAGAATACATGATGATGGAGATCATGATGATGGAGATCATGGTGTCATGCCGGTGACAAGATGATCATGGAGCCCCAAGATGGAGATCAAAGGAGCTATATGATATTGGCCATATCATGTCACTATTATTTGATTGCATGTGATGTTTATCATGTTTATGCATCTTGTTTACTTAGAATGACGGTAGTAAATAGGATGATCCCTCATAATAATTTCAAGAAAGTGTTCCCCCTAACTGTGCACCGTTGCGACAGTTCGTTGTTTCGAAGCACCACGTGATGATCGGGTGTGATAGATTCTAACGTTCACATACAATGGGTGTAAGACAGATTTACACACGCGAAACACTTAGTTGACTTGACGAGCCTAGCATGTACAGACATGGCCTCCGAACACAAGAGACCGAAAGGTCGAGCATGAGTCGTATGGTAGATACGATCAACATGAAGATGTTCACCGATGATGACTAGTCCGTCTCACGTGATGATCGGACACCGCCTAGTTGACTCGGATCATGTAATCACTTAGATGACTAGAGGGATGTCTATCTGAGTGGGAGTTCATAAGATGAACTTAATTATCCTGAACATAGTCAAAAGGTCTTCGCAAATCATGTCATGGCTCGCGCTTTAGTTCTACTGTTTAGATATGTTCCTAGAGAAAATATAGTTGAAAGTTGACAGTAGCAATTATGCGGACAGTAGAAAGCTCATGTCCTTAATGCACCGCTCAGTGTGCTGAACCCCAAACGTCGTTTGTGGATGTTACGAACATCGGACATACACGTTTAGATAACTACATGATAGTTCAGTTAAAAGGTTTAGAGTTGAGGCACCAAAGACGTTTTTCGAAACGTCGCGGAACATATGAGATGTTTCGAGGGCTGAAATTGGGATTTCAGGCTCGTGCCCACGTCAGGAAGTATGAGAACTCCGACGATTTTTCTTAGCCTGCAAACTAAGGGAGAAAAGCTCAATCATTGAGCTTGTGCTCAGATTGTCTGAGTGCCACAATCACTCGAATCGAGTGGGAGTTGATCTTCCAGAGATAGTGATGTTTCTCCAAAGTCATTGCCACCAAGCTGCTAGAGCTTCGTGATGAACTATAACATATCAGGGATAGATATGATGATCCTTGAAATACTCGCGATGTTTGACACCGCGAAAGTAGAAATCAAGAAGGAGCATCAATTGTTGATGGTTAGTGAAACCACTAGTTTCAAGAAGGGCAAGGGCAAGAAGGGATACTTTATGAAATGGCAAATCAGCTGCTGCTCTAGTGAAGAAACCCAAGGTTGAACCCAAACCCGAGACTAAGTGCTTCTGTAATAAGGGGAACAGCCACTGGAGCAGAATTACCCTAGATACTTGGTAGATGAGAAGGCTGTCGATAGAAGTATATTGGATATACATTATGTTAATGTGTACTTTACTAGTACTCCTAGTAGCACCAGGGTATTAGATACCGGTTCGGTTGCTAAGTGTTAGTAACTCGAAATAAAAGCTACGGAATAAACGGAGACTAGCTAAAGGTGAGATGACGATATGTGTTGGAAGTATTTCCAAGGTTGATCAAATATCGTACGCTCCCTCTACCATCAAGATTGGTGTTTGCGTTGAGCATAGATATGATTGGATTATGTCTATCGCAATACGGTTATTCATTTAAGGAGAATAATGGTTACTCTGTTTATTTGAATAATACCTTCAATGGTCTTGCACCTAAAATGAATGGTTTATTGAATCTCGATCGTAGTGATACACATGTTCATGCCAAAAGATATAAGATAGTAATGATAGTACCACCTACTTGTGGCACTGCCACGTAAGTCATATCGGTATAAAACGCATGAAGAAGCTCCATGTTGATGGATCTTTGGACTCACTCGTTTTTTGAAAAGTTTGAGACATGCGAACCATGTCTATTGGTGTATATGCATGAAGAAACTCCATGCAAATGGACCGTTTGGACTCACTTGATTTTGAATCACTTGAGACATGCAAATCATACCACATGAGCAAGATGACTGAAAGCCTCGTTTTCAGTAAAATGGAACTAGAAAGCAACTTGTTGGAAGTAATACATTTTGATGTGTGCAGTCCAATGAGTGCTGGGGCGTGTAGTGGATATCGTTATGTTCTTACTTCACAGATGATTTGAGTAGATGTTGAGTACATTTACTTGATGAATCACGAGTCTGAATTATTGAAAGGTTCAAGTAATTTCAGGGTGAAGTTGAAAGATCGTCGTGACAAGAGGATAAAATATATATGATATGATCATAGAGATGAATATCTGAATTACGAGTTTGGCACAGAATTAAGACATTGTGGAAATTGTTTCACAACTAATACAGCCTGGAACACCATAGTGTGATGGTGTGTCCGAACATCATAACTGCACCCTATTGGATATGATGCATACCATGATGTCTCTTATCGAATTACCATGATAGTTTATGGGTTAGGCATTAGAGACAACCACATTCACTTTAAATAGGGCACCACGTAATTCCGATGAGATGACACCGTATGAACTATGGTTTAGAGAAACCTAAGCTGTCATTTCTTAAAAGTTTGGGGCTGCGACGCTTATGTGAAAAAGTTTCAGGCTGATAAGCTCGAACCCAAAGCGGATAAATGCATCTTCATAGGACACCCAAAACAGTTGGGTATACCTCCTGTCTCAGATCCGAAAGCAATAAGGGATTGTTTCTAGAATCGGGTCCTTTCTCGAGGAAAAGTTTCTCTCGAAAGAATTGAGTGGGAGGATGGTGGAGACTTGATGAGGTTATTGAACCGTCTCTTCAACTAGTGTGTGGCAGGGCACAGGAAGTTGTTCCTGTGGCACCTACACCAATTGAAGTGGAAGCTTATGATAATGATCATGAAACTTCAGATCAAGTCACTAACAAACCTCGTGGGATGACAAGGATGCGTACTACTTCAGAATGGTACGTAATCCTGTCTTGGAAGTCATGTTGCTAGACAACAATGAACCTACGAGCTATGGAGAAGCAATGGTGGGCCTGAATTCCGATAAATGGCTCGAGGCCATAAAATCTGAGAAAGGATCCATGTATGAAAACAAAGTGTAGACTTTGGAAGAACTACTTGATGGTCGTAAGGCTGTTAGGTACATATGGATTTTAAAAGGAAGACGGACAATGATGGTAAGTATCACCATTAAGAAAGCTCGACTTGTCGTTAAGATGTTTTCCGCAAGTTCAAGGAGTTGACTACGATGAGACTTTCTCACTCGTAGCGATGCTAAGAGTCTGTTGGAATTATATTAGCGATTAATGCATTATTTATGAAATCTTGCAGATAGGATGTCAAAACATTGTTTCCTCGACGATTTTCTTGAGGAAAGGTTGTATGTGATACAACCGGAAGATTTTGTCAATCCTGAAAGATGCTAATAAGTATGCAAAGCTCCAGTAATCCTTCTAAGGACTGGAGTAAGCATCTCGGAGTTGGAATGTATGCTTTGATGAGATGATCAAAGATTTTGGGTGTATACAAAGTTTATGAGAAACTTGTATTTCCAAATAAGTGAGTGGGAGCACTATAGAATTTTTGATGAATATATGTTGTTGACATATTGTTGATCAGAAATGACGTAGAATTTCTGGAAAGCATATAGGGTTATTTGGAAAGTGTTTTTCAATGGAAAGCCTGGATTAAGCTACTTGAACATTGAGCATCAAGATCTATAAGGATAGATCAAAACGCTTAATGGTACTTTCAAATGAGCACATACCTTGACATGATCTTGAAGGTGTTCAAGATGGATCAGTCAAAGAAGGAGTTCTTGCCTGATTTGTAAGGTATGAAGTTAAGACTTAAAGCTCGACCACGGCAGAATAGAGAGAAAGGACGAAGGTCGTCCCCTATGCTTAGACATAGGCTCCATAGTATGCTATGCTGTCTACCGCACCTGATGTGTGCCTTGCCACATGTCTGGCAAGAGGGTACAAAGGTGATCCAGGAGTGGATCACCAGATAGCGGTCAAAATTGTCCTTGGAGTAATAAGGACATGTTTCTCGATTATGGAGGTGATAAAGAGTTCGGCATAAAGGGTTACATCGATGCAAGCTTTAACACCTATCCGAATGACTCTGAGTGGCAAACCGGATACGTATAGTGGAGCAACCATTTGGAATAGCTCCAAGTGGAGCGTGGAAGCAGCATTTATAATATGACCTAGAGATTTGCAAAGTACATACGGATCTGAATGATGCAGACTCGTTGACTAAAACCTCTCTCACAAGCAAAACATGATCAAACCCAGAACTCATTGAGTCTTAATCACATGATGATGTGAACTAGTTTAGTGACACTAGTAAACTCTTTGGATGTTGGTCACATGGCGATGTGACCTATAAGTGTTAATCACATGGCGATGTGAACTAGATTATTGACTCTAGTGCAAGTGGGAGACTGTTGGAAATATGCCCTAGAGGCAATAATAAATTGATTATTATTATATTTCCTTGTTCATGATAATCGTTTATTATCCATGCTAGAATTGTATTGATAGGAAACTCAGATACATGTGTGGATACATAGACAACACCATGTCCCTACTAAGCCTCTAGTTGACTAGCTCGTTGATCAATAGATGGTTACGGTTTCCTGACCATGGACATTGGATGTCGTTGATAACGGGATCACATCATTGGGAGAATGATGTGATGGACAAGACCCAATCCTAAGCCTAGCACAAAGATCGTGTAGTTCGTATGCTAAAGCTTTTCTAATGTCAAGTATCATTTCCTTAGACCATGAGATTGTGCAACTCCCGGATACCGTAGGAATACTTTGGGTGTGCCAAACGTCACAACGTAACTGGGTGGCGATAAAGGTACACTACAGGTATCTCCGAAAGTGTCTGTTGGGTTGGCACAAATCGAGACTGGGATTTGTCACTCCGTGTAAACGGGAAGGTATCTCTGGGCCCACTCGGTAGGACATCATCATAATGTGCACAATGTGATCAAGGAGTTGATCACGGGATGATGTGTTATGGAACGAGTAAAGAGACTTGCCGGTAACGAGATTGAACAAGGTATTGGGATACCGACGATCGAATCTCGGGCAAGTATCGTACCGCTAGACAAAGGGAATTGTATACGGGATTGATCGAATCCTCGACATTGTGGTTCATCCGATGAGATCATCATGGAACATGTGGGAACCAACATGGGTATCCAGATCCCGCTGTTGGTTATTGACCGGAGAACGTCTCGGTCATGTCTGCATGGTTCCCGAACCCGTAGGGTCTACACACTTAAGGTTCGATGATGCTAGGGTTATAAAGGAAGTTTGTATGTGGTTACCGAATGTTGTTCGGAGTCCTGGATGAGATCCCGGACGTCACGAGGAGTTCCGGAATGGTCTGGAGGTAAAGATTTATATATGGGAAGTCCTGTTTTGGTCACCGGAAAAGTTTCGGGTTTTATCGGTAACGTACCGGGACCACCGGGAGGGTCCCGGGGGTCCACCAAGTGGGGCCACCAGCCCCGGAGGCTTGCATGGGCCAAGAGTGGGAAGGGACCAGCCCCTGAGTGGGCTGGTGCGCCTCCCACAAGGCCCAAGGCGCAGCTAGGAGGAGAAAGGGGAAACCCTAGGCGCAGATGGGCCTAAGGCCCACCCTAGGGCGCGCCCCCCTCTCCCCCTCTTGGCCGCCCCCCTCCATCCCATCTAGGGCTGCCGCCCCTAGGGGTGGGAACCCTAGAGGGGGCGCACCCTCCTCCCCTTCTCCTATAAATAGTGGGGGTTTTGGGCTGCCCAAGACACATGATTTGATCTCTCCCTGGCACAGCCCTACCTCTCTCCTCCTCGTCTCTTGCGGTGCTTGGCGAAGCCCTGCTGGAGTACCACGCTCCTCCACCACCACCACGTCGTTGTGCTGCTACTGGATGGAGTCTTCCTCAACCTCTCCCTCTCTCCTTGCTGGATCAAGGCATGGGAGACGTCACCGGGCTGTACGTGTGTTGAACGCGGAGGTGCCGTCCGTTCGGCACTAGGATCTCCGGTGATTTGGATCACGACGAGTACGACTCCTTCAACCCCGTTCTCTTGAACGCTTCCGCTTAGCGATCTACAAGGGTATGTAGATGCACTCTCCTTCCCCTCGTTGCTGGTTTCTCCATAGATAGATCTTGGTGACACGTAAGAAAATTTTGAATTTCTGCTACGTTCCCCAACAAGTTCCGCCAGCACGACGGCGTGATGACAATGATGATGTTGCTACCGACACAGGGCTTCGCCTAAGCACCGCTACGATATGATCGAGGTGGATTATGGTGGAGGGGGGCACTGCACACGGCTAAGGGATCAATGATAAACTTGTGTGTTCTAGGGTGCCCCTACCCCCGTATATAACGGAGCAAGGGGGAGGTCAGCCGGCCCCTGTAGGGCGCGCCAGGAGGAGTCCTCCTCCTAGTAGGAGTAGTACTCCCCTCTCCACTAGGAAGGGGGAAGGGGAGAAGGAAGGAGAGGGAGGAAAGGAGGAAAGGGGGCCAGCCCCCTAGTCCACTTCGGTTTGGGCTAGGGGGCGCACGCCCTGCCTCCTCTCTTCCACCACTTGGCCCATGAGGGCCAATACTTCTTCCCCGTATTCCCGTAACTCTCCGGTACTCCAAAAAATACCCAAATCACTCGAACCTTTCCGATGTCCGAATATAGTCGTCCAATATATCGATCTTTACGTCTCGACCATTTCGAGACTCCTCGTCATGTCCCCGATCTCATCGGGGACTCCGAACTACCTTCGGTACATCAAATCACATAAACTCATAATACCGATCGTCATCGAACATTAAGCGTGCGGACCCTACGGGTTCGAGAACTATGTAGACATGACCGAGACACGTCTCCGGTCAATAATTAATAGCGGAACCTGGATGTTCATATTGGCTCCTACATATTCTACGAAGATCTTTATCGGTCAAACCGCATAACAACATACGTTGTTCCCTTTGTCATCGGTATGTTACTTGCCCGAGATTCGATCATCGGTATCTCAATACCTAGTTCAATCTCGTTACCGGCAAGTTTCTTTACTCGTTCCGTAATGCACTATCCCGCAACTAACTCATTACTTGCATTGCTTGCAAGGCTTATGGTGATGTGCATTACCGAGAGGGCCCAGAGATACCTCTCCGACAATCAGAGTGACAAATCCTTATCTCGATCTATGCCAACTCAACAAGTACCATCGGAGACACCTGTAGAGCACCTTTATAATCACCCAGTTACATTGTGACATTTGGTAGCACACAAAGTGTTCCTCCGGTAATCGGGAGTTGCATAATCTCATAGTCATAGGAACATGTATAAGTCATGAAGAAAGCAATAACAGTAAACTAAAACGATCAAGTGCTAAGCTGACGGAATGGGTCAAGTCAATCACGTCATTCTCTAATGATGTGATCTCGTTAATCAAATGACAACTCATGTCTGTGGTTAGGAAACATAACCATCATTGATTCAACGAGCTAGTCAAGTAGAGGCAAACTAGTGACACTCTGTTTGTCTATGTATTCACACACATACTAAGTTTCTGGTTAATACAATTCTAGCATGAATAATAAACATTTATCATGATATAAGGAAATAAATAATAACTTTATTATTGCCTCTAGGGCATATTTCCTCCAGTCTCCCACTTGCATTAGAGTCAATAATCCGGTTCACATCTTTATGTGATTAGTTCACATCTCCATGTGACTAATACCCAAAGGGTTTACTAGAGTCAATAATCTAGTTCACATCGCTATGTGATTAACACCCAAAGAGTGATCATGTTTTGCTTGTGAGAGAAGTTTAGTCTACGGGTTTGCAACATTCAGATCCGTATGTATTTCACAAATTTCTATGTCTACAATGCTCTGCACATAACTATTCTAGCTAATTGCTCCCACTTTCAATATGTATCCAGATTGAGACTTAGAGTCATCTAGATCGATGTAAAAATCTTGCATCGACGTAACTCTTTACGACGAACTCTTTTTATCACCTCCATAACCGATAAATATTTCCTTAGTCCTCTAAGGATAATTTTGATCGCTGTCCAGTGATCTACTCCTAGATCACTATTGTACTCCCTTGCCAGAATCATGCTAAGGTATACAATAGGACTGGTAAACAGCATAGCATACTTTATAGAACCTATGACTGAGGCATAGGGAATGACTTTTCATTCTCTTTATATTTTCTACCGTGGTCGGGTTTTGAGTCTTTACTCAACTTCATAGCTTGCAACATAGGCAAGAACTCCTTCTTTGACTGTTTCATTTTGAACTACTTCAAAATCTTGTCAGGGTATGTACTCATTGAAAAAACTTATCAAGCGTCTTGATTTATCTCTATAGATCTTGATGCTCAATGTGTAAGCAGCTTCATCGAGGTCTTTCTTTGAAAAAACTCTTTTCAGACACTCCTTTATGCTTTCCAGAAAATTCTACATTATTTCCGATCAACAATATGTCATTCACATATACTTATCAGAAATGTTGTAGTGCTCCCACTCACTTTCTTGTAAATACAGGCGTCACCGCAACTCTGTATAAAACGATATTCTTTGATCAACTCATCAAAGTGTATATTCCAACTCCGAGATGCTTGCACCAGTCCATAGATGGATCGCTGGAGCTTGCTCATTTTGTTAGCACCTTTTAGGATCGACAAAACCTTCTGGTTGCATCATATACAACTCTTTTTTAAGAAATCCATGAAGGAATACAATTTTGACATTCATTTGCCAGATTTCATAAAATGCGGCCATTGCTAACATGATTCGGACAGACTTTTAAGCATCGATACGAGTGAGAAAATCTCATCGTAGTCAACACCTTGAACTTGTTGAAAACATTTTGCTACAATTCGAGCTTTGTAGATAGTAACACTACTATCAGCGTCCGCCTTCTTCTTGAAGATCCATTTATTCTTAATGATTCACCGATCATCGGGCAAGTCAATCAAAGTCCATACTTTGTTCTCATACATGGATCCCATCTCAGATTTCATGGTCTCAAATCATTTCGCGGAATCTGGGCTCATCATCGCTTCCTCATAGTTCGTAGGTTCGTCATGGTCAAGTAACATGACATCCAGAACAGGATTACCGTACCACTCTGGTGCAGATCGTACTCTGGTTGACCTGCGAGGTTCGGTAGTAACTTGATCTGAAGTTTCATGATCATCATCATTAGCTTCCTCACTAATTGGTGTAGGAATCACTGAAACTGATTTCTGTGATGAACTACTTTCCAATTCGGGAGAAGGTACAATTACCTTATCAAGGTCTACTTTCCTCCCACTCACTTCTTTCGAGAGAAACTCCTTCTCTAGAAAGGATCCATTCTTAGCAACAAATATCTTGCCTTCGGATCTGTGATAGAAGGTGTACCCAACATTTCTTTTGGGTATCCTATGAAGACGCACTTCTCTGATTCGGGTTCGAGCTTATTAGTTTGAAACTTTTTCACATAAGCATCGCAACCCCAAACCTTAAGAAATGACAACTTAGGTTTCTTGCCAAACCATAGTTCATACGGTGTCATCTCAACGGATTTAGATGGTGCCCTATTTAACGTGAATGCAACTGTCTCTAATGCATAACCCCACAACGATAGTGGTAAATTGGTAAGAGGCATCATAGATCGCACCATATCTAATAAAGTACGGTTACGATGTTCGGGCACACCATTACAACGTGGTGTTCCAGGTGGCGTGAGTTTCGAAACTATTCCGCATTGTTTCAAATGAAGACCAAACTCGTAACTCAAATATTCTCCTCCATGATCAGATTGTAGAAACTTTATTTTCTTATTACGATGATTTTCCACTTCACTCTGAAATTATTTAAACTTTTCAAATGTTTCAGATTTATGTTTCATCAAGAAGATATACCCATATCTTACTCAAATCATCTGTGAAGGTCAAAAAATAACGATACCCGCCGCGAGCCTCAACACTCATCGGACTGCATACATCAGTATGTATTATTTCCAACAAGTCTGTTGCTCGCTCCATTGTTCCGGAGAACGAGTCTTAGTCATCTTGCCCATGAGGCATGGTTCGCAAGCATCAACTGATTCATAATCAAGTGATTCCAAAAGCCCATCAACATGGATTTTCTTCATGCGCTTTACACCAATATGACCTAAATGGCAGTGCCACAAATAAGTTGCACTGTCATTATTAACTTTGCATCTTTTGGCTTCAATATTATGAATATGTGTATCACTATGATCGAGATTCAATAAACCATTCACCTTGGGTGTATGACCATTGAAGGTTTTATTCATGTAAACAGAACAACAATTATTCTATGACTTTAAATGAATAACCGTATTGCAATAAACATGATCAAATCATATTCATGCTTAACGCAAGCAGCAAATAACATTTATTTAGGTTCAACACTAATCCCGAAAGTATAGGGAGTGTGCGATGATGATCACATCAATCTTGGAACCACTTCCAACACACATCGTCACTTCACCCTTAACTAGTCTCTGTTCATTCTGCAACTCCCGTTTGGTGTTACTAATCTCAACAACTGAACTAGTATCAAATACTGAGGGGTTGCTATAAACACTAGTAAAGTACACATAAATAAGATGTATGTCAAATATACCTTTGTTCACTTTGCCATCCTTCTTATTCGCCAAATACTTGGGGCAGTTCTTCTTCCAGTGACCGGTCCCTTTGCAGTAGAAGCACTTAGTCTCAGGCTTAGGTCTAGACTTGGTCTTCTTCACTCGAGCAACAACTTGCTTGCCGTTCTTCTTGAAGTTCCCCTTCTCCCCTTTGTCCTTTTCTTGAAACTAGTGGTCTTGTCAACCATCAACACTTGATGCTTTTCTTGATTTCTACCTTCCTCGATTTCAGCATCACGAAGAGCTTGGGAATCGTTTCCGTTATCTCTTGCATATTATAGTTCATCACAAAATTCCAGTAACTTGGTGATAGTGACTAGAGAACTCTGTCACTCACTATATTATCTGGAAAATTAACTCCCACTTGATTCAAGTGATTGTAGTACTCAGACATTCTGAGCATATACTCACTAGTTGAGCTATTCTCCTCCATCTTGTAGGCAAAGTACTGTCAGAGGTCTTCTACCTCTCGACACGGGCATGAGTATGAAATACCAATTTCAAATCTTAGAACATCTTATATGCTCTGTGGCGTTCAAAACATTTTTGAAGTCCCAGTTCTAAGCCGTAAAACATGGTGCACTAAACTATCAAGTAGTCATCATACCGAGCTTTACCAAATGTTCATAACGTTTGTATCTGCTCCTGCAATAGGTCCGTCACCTAGCGGTTCATCAAGGACATGATTCTTCTGTGCAGCAATGAGGATAATCCTCAGATCATGGACCTAGTCCGCATCATTGCTACTATCATTTTTCAACATATTTTTTCTCTAGGAACATATCAAAAATAAACGGGGAAGCTATGTGCGAGCTATTGATCTATAACATAGATATGCAAATACTATCAGGACTAAATTCATGATAAATTTACGTTCAATTAATCATATTACTTAAGAACTCCCACTTAGATAGACATCCCTCTAATCATCTAAGTGATCACGTGATCCATATCAACTAAACCATGTTCGATCATCACGTGAGATGGAGTATTTTTCAATGGTGAACATCACTATGTTGATCATATCTACTATATGATTCACGCTCGACCTTTCGGTCTCAGTGTTCCGAGGCCATATCTGCATATGCTAGGCTCGTCAAGTTTAACCCGAGTATTCTGCGTGTGCAAAACTGTCTTACACCCGTTGTAGATGAACGTTGAGCTTATCACACCCGATCATCGCGTGCTATCTCGGCACAACGAACTTTGGTAATGGTGCATACTCAGGGAGAACACTTTTACCTTGAAATTTAGTGAGAGATCATCTTATAATGCTACCGTCAAACTAAGCAAAATAAGATGCATAAAGGATAAACATCACATGCAATCAAAATATGTGACATGGTATGGCCATGATCATCTTGCGCCTTTGATCTCCATCTCCAAAGTACCATCATGATCTCTATCGTCACCGGCATGACACCATGATCTCCATCATCTTGATCTCTATCAATGTGTCGTCACATGGTCGTCTCGCTAACTATTGCTTTTGCAACTATTGCTATCGCATAGCGATAAAGTAAAGCAATTACATGGTACTTGCATCTTATGAAATAAAGAGACAACCATAAGGCTTCTGCCAGTTGCCGATAACTTTAACAAAACATGATCATCTCATACAACAATTTATATCTCATCATGTCTTGACCATATCACATCACAGCATGCCCTGCAAAAACAAGTTAGACGTCCTCTACCTTGTTGTTTGCAAGTTTTACGTGGCTGCTACGGGCTGAGCAAGAACCGTTCTTACCTACGCATCAAAACCACAACGTTAGTTCATCAAGTTAGTGCTATTTTAACCTTCAACAAGGACCGGGCGTAGTCACACTCGGTTCAACTAAAGTTGGAGAAACTGACACCCGCCAGCCACCTGTGTGCAAAGCACGTCGGTAGAACCAGTCTCGCGTAAGCGTACGCGTAATGTTGGTCCGGGCCACTTCATCCAACAATACTGCCGAACCAAAGTACGACATGTTGGTAAGCAGTATGACATGTATCGCCCACAACTCACTTGTGTTCTACTCGTGCATATAACATCTACGCATAAACCTGGCTTTGATACCACTGTTGGGGAACGTAGTAATTTCAAAAAAAATCCTACGCACACACAGGATCATGGTGATGCATAGCAACGAGAGGGAAGAGTATCATCCATGTACCCTCGTAGACCGTAAGCGGAAGCGTTATGAGAACGCGGTTGATATAGTCGAACGTCTTCATGATCCGACCGATCCAAGTACCGAATGTACGGCACCTCCGAGTTCAGCACACGTTCAGCTCGATGATGTCCCACGAACTCCGATCCAGCAGAGCTTCACGGGAGAGTTCTGTCAACACGACGGCGTGATGACGGTGATGATGTTGCTACCGACGCAGGGCTTCATCTAAGCATTGCTACGATATGATCGAGGTGGATTATGGTGGAGGGGGGCACCACACACGGCTAAGGGAACAATGATCAACTTGTGTGTTCTAGGGTGCCCCCGTATATAAAGGAGCAAGGGGGGAGGTCGGCCGGCCCCTGTGGGGCGCGCCAGGAGGAGGAGTCCTCCTCCTAGTAGGAGTAGGACTCCCCTTCCCTACTCCTACTAGGAGGAGGAAAGGAAGGGGGAAGGGGAGAAGGAAGGAGAGGGAGGAAAGGAGGAAAGGGGGCCCGCCCCCTAGTCCAATTCGGTTTGGGCTAGGGGGGTCGCGCGCCCTGCCTCCTCTCTTCCACCACTTGGCCCAGGAGGCCCAATACTTCTTCCCCGTATTCCTGTAACTCTCTAGTACTCCGAATAATACCCGAATCACTCGAAACCTTTCCGATGTCCGAATATAGTCGTCCAATATATCGATCTTTATGTCTCGACCATTTCAAGACTCCTCGTCATGTCCCCGATCACATCCGGGACTCCGAACTACCTTCGATACATCAAATCACATAAACTCATAATACCGATCGTCACCGAACGTTAAGCGTACGGGCCCTACGGGTTCGAGAACTATGTAGACATGACCGAGACACGTCTCCGGTCAATAACCAATAGTAGAGCCTGGATGTTCATATTGGCTCCTACATATTCTACGAAGATCTTTATCGGTCAAACCGCATAACAACATACGTTGTTCCCTTTGTCATCGGTATGTTACTTGTCCGAGATTCGATCATCGGTATCTCAATACCTAGTTCAATCTCGTTACCGGCAAGTTTCTTTACTCGTTCCGTAATGCACTATCCCGCAACTAACTCATTACTTGCATTGCTTGCAAGGCTTATAGTGATGTGCATTACCGAGAGGGCCCAGAGATACCTCTCCGACAATCGGAGTGACAAATCCTTATCTCGATCTATGCCAACTCAACAAGTACCATCGGAGACACCTGTAGAGCACCTTTATAATCACCTAGTTACGTTGTGACGTTTGGTAACACACAAAGTGTTCCTCCGGTAATCGGGAGTTGCATAATCTCACAGTCATAGGAACATGTATAAGTCATGAAGAAAGCAATAACAGTAAACTAAAACGATCAAGTGCTAAGCTAACGGAATGGGTCAAGTCAATCATGCCATTCTCTAATGATGTGATCCCGTTAATCAAATGACAACTCATGTCTATGGTTAGGAAACATAACCATCATTGATTCAACGAGCTAGTCAAGTAGAGGCAAACTAGTGACACTCTGTTTGTCTATGTATTCACACATGTACTAAGTTTTCGGATAATACAATTCTAGCATGAATAATAAACATTTATCATGATATAAGGAAATAAATAATAACTTTATTATTGCCTCTAGGGAATATTTCCTTCAATCTGCTGTGACAAAACCACGACACATTGGCAATGGAAGAGCTGCCTCAAAAGTTTGCGGGGAATGTATCAAGGTCACAACGGAGAGGCTACCATCATACTAGAAGTGGTGGCATCACATGACTTATGGATTTGGCATGCTTTCTTTGACATGTCGGGTTTTACAACGACATCAATGTGCTTCAACGATCTTCGGTGTTCAGGAGGCTTTGCAATGGGGGATCACTGCCGTGCAACTACACCATCAACGACCGAGACTACAACATGGGATGCCGTATTGCCGATGTTATCTATCCTCAGTGGGCGGCGTTTGTTAAGACCATATCCGAGTCGCGTGGCAGGAAACAGAGCCACTTCGCAACAATGCAGGAAGCGGCTAGGAAGGATGTGGGGAGGGCATTTGGTGTGCTTCAAGCTTGTTGGGCAATTGTGCGGAGCGCTGCAATAATGTGAGAATCAGAAACTTTGTGGCAGGTGATGACATGTTGTGTTATTCTGCACAATATGATTGTCGAGGATGAGGGTGTTAGTGTAGCCCAAACCCATGATTTTGAAACACCTGGAGAAGAAGTTGAAATCCTGGAAGATCAAGATGCGGCTCAGCTGATGAACTTTCTGCAGATGCATCAGAATCTTCGAGATCAACAGGTGCACATGCAACTACCCAATGATTTTGTAGAGCACATGTGGACCCACAATGGCAACCAAGAAGCCAATGCTTGAGTTTGGCACTTAAAATAAATTTTATGTAAACACTATCTATGCTTCGTACCAACATTTGCTATTTACGTACGACATTGGCTTGTAGATCGACGTGCATGTATTTGCATGGATTTGAGAGTTCGGATTTGATATATGTGGATGTCGGGGCAGAAATATGAGGGCCCATCCGGATGCGCTCATGGACGTGCCCAAGCGCGTTTGCGGACATATAGGGGGTCGAATTTGCCAACTCTGGTTGTAGATGCTCTTAAAGTGTATGAAAACAATGAAAGTATTTAAAAGTATTTAATTGCCATGGAAAAAAAGAAGGAACTTTTTGCCATTGCAGAAAAAGTATATTCATTTGCCATGCAACACATATGTAGTTGCCATGGCACACAAAGTATCTTCAGTTGCCATGGCAACATATATTTAGTTGCCCCGCAAAAGGGTTCGGTTTACTTGCAATGGCAAAAAAAGATTTTTCATTTGCCATGGAATTTGTTTGTTGACTTACATTATAGCAAATTTTGAAAAAGTTTTAAATCTTGTCCCATGGCAGAGTTAGAAAAATTATTTGCTAAAAACATGGCAACTATTAGAGCTAATTGTAATGGCCACATGGCAAATTCTAGGAATTTTTTCTCTCATACATGGCAAATTTGCAAAAGGAAGTATAATAGTCGTATGGCAAATTTAGTAAAAGTTGTTCTCTCATCCATGGCAAATTTGCAAAAGAAATTATAATGATCACATGACAAATTTAGTAAAACTAGTTCTCTCACACATATGAACAATAATAAAGTCGAACCAAATTTACTCTATTCAATATGTGCAACATATATACGAATGTGCGAAAAAAGAGAGCAAAAAAATTGAGTACTTACTACTTAGTCATGGATTTGAAGGGGGGTAGGCTCAATATTGCTTTTGATGAGACTATTCTTGATTCAAACTTATTTCCTTTGACTTCACACATGACAATCATTCCTAATTTATTTCTTCTTTGAAGAACAAACATTAGTACTAACATAGTAATCTATTATGAAATTCCATACAACAAGATAGACAATACATGGTGTTAGAACGAATCAAAAGGACATTGGATGATTTTAGCAACACCTAAATGCACGACAACAATAAGCAATCGACTTAGAAGGATTTGGACTGAAATTGGCACATCGGAGGTTGGAGGCTAGCCTCTCGGAGTGAATGGGTGCGGATGCGCGTGCTACCGCCGGTTTGTCGCGAGCTGACGTTGTACCTTACCCCGCGCACCGCTGCGAGCTTCAACACCTGTCGCACCACCACAACCCACCATCCACTAGCCCCCACCGCGTCACGTGCCACCGCAACTCGCCACGCTAATGCCATGCGTCGTATGCTACTGCCCCTGTTTCCATTGCCGCCCTCATCTACGCCACCGTTTGCACCTCGCGTAGATCCCGTCGCACCAAACCGCTACATGGCGATTTAGTGCCGGATATGGAGGCGGAGGGGAATAGCAGCCCACAGGCCAAGCTCCGACACCTGCTGCGCCACCACAACCATCGTTAGCCGCTAGCCCTCACGGCACCGCATGGGCCGCCGCCACTCCTCGTATTTATGCTGTGCACCAAATGTTGTGCCCCTCTTCCCATCGCCACCCTCAGCGGAGCTGGAGATGGAGGCGGAAGTGAAGAGCAGCCCGCGTTCGTGCGTGATGATGGCAAGAAATGGGCGGTGCGTTAGAATCGACGCGGGAAATGGATAAGCATCTCGGGCATTGGGGGACTACTCTCGTCTCTCTCCCCGGTGGAGACAGAAATGAAGATGCTTGCTGAGCGACTTTCCAGTTAGATGGCGTGGCAACACCCCTGTGTTGTGATTCGTGCTTTTGTAGATGAGACGTGAGGCACAACGTTCGCTCGAAATTGACACAAATCGGATGTATGATTTATAGTATTTTTTTCAATGTAGGAGTCAATCTATGTATATGGTAGACATGGACCAGCAATCACTCGCGATTGGAATTGCATGAGATGAGCTTGATAGCCCCGCGAGGCGAACCTACCCTCCCGCGCCGCCACCCGTGAGGCGGCCGGGGAGGGCATCCAGATCCCCCGTCGCGAGCCTCCCCTTTCCCTCCCTCCTCCCTCGCTGCCGCCAAGGGGCGCGGCCGGGCGAAGCCCGACCGGCACCAATGGCAGTGGGGCTCGATCTCCCTCCAGCGCGATGGGATGCGCGGGCCTCCCCGTTGGGCACGGGCGCGGGGCTGGCGCAGGGCGTGGCGACGTGCGACTTCCTGGTAGGCGTGGCGTTGCATGGACATCTGTGGGCGGTAGAGCACGCCTCGTGGCAGCCGTATCTAGCTGGCAGGCGGTGCGGGTCGCGGGCGGCGTGTGCGACGATTGGGGTCCAACTTCGGACTTCCAGCGGTGGTGGTAGGGTCTTCCCTTCTTGGGCAACAACGGTTCCGGTGATGGCGCAGCCCCTTAGGCGGCGCAAATCCGGGTGGTGAGGATGCGTTGGTGCGGTCACTTGACGGAGGGCTAGCGCGGCGGTTGGCGGCGGCGCCCTCCTGACCCAGATCTGGGCCCTTCGGGGCCCCATCTGGGTCTGGGCAGGCCTGGCTCGGCTCCGCCTGCGACGGCTCCGGCGGACGGAGGTGCGGCTCGTGCGGGGGGTTGCGGAGACGGCGGCGCGCCCACTGCAGCGCGACGACGAGAGCTTCATGAGTCATTTCAAGCTCGGCCAGAACCATGTGTCTGGTTTGCTCGTCTTGCTACATCCGGTCGGTGACCGCCGATGGCGGTGGAGGTTGTCCCCTCCTGCGTGGCTGCTGACGTTGCTGCTCCTCGTTCTCGGCTGCTCCCTCTTGGACCCGTCGGTCTCGCTTCAGACTCCATGGTGAGACGGCGGTGGTGACTCCAAGATCGTGGTAGCGCATGGTGGTGGGCGGCAAGTGTAGTGGAGCGCGACGGATCGGTCGAGGTGGTGGGTGTGTGGCGGACGGGAGAAATCCCTGTCGGCTTGGCTGGCACCGACGCCCATGGGCGCCATCGTTCCTTCCTGAAGGGCGTCAGGTATCCCCCTCACCCATGCCCCTCCGCGTACCGGGAAAACCCTAGGACCAGTTTAGGCAGCAACACCGTCATCGTCGCGTTCCTTTATGAAGGTGTTGTTTGGTATGCAGTGGTCCGAAGTGCTAGGAGTGTGGTGGAAATCTCCGGAGAGCGCAGCGGCTCTGTTCTGGATCATCATCGTTTCGTCGATCCGACTTTGTTGTCATTATTTTTATTTTTATTTTTTTTGGGATTCTTGTGCTGCCTATCCCAGCAGTGGATTCTTAGATATATCGGGTTGTTGCTATATCTATATAGCGACGAGGAAGCCTATTTCGAGGAGAAAATCAAAGCCAAATAAAAGAAGATCCGAAGCAAAGCAAAATTCAGCAGTAACAACCCTAACAGAAAATCCGAAAAAGAGAGGGGTCCACGCGCTAAAGTCGCGCAGAACTCAGAGCAAGTGAGGTGGCCCCCCTCAATTCTCAAATCCTCGCCTCCACCTCTCATCCGCTCGTTCCCCCACCCTGACCTCCTCCGGCGACCGATCGCCGCCGCCATGGGCTCCGACCGCGGGGAGCTCGCGCGCCTCTGCAGCGGCCGCAACTGGTCCAAGGCCATACGCCTCCTCGACTCCATCCTCGCCCGCTCCCCCTCCTCCATCCACGACCTCTGGTACACTACTGCTCCCTCACCCCCCCGATCCGCCCCCACGGGGTCTCTGATCTAGCAGTCTAGGGTTACGGGTTATGACTCGGCGATCCCGAATTTGTCTTTCTCCCCCCTCGCAGCAACCGGGCCTTCTGCTACTTCCAGCTCGAGCTCCACAAGCACGTCGTCAAGGACTGTGACCGCGCGCTGCAGCTCGACCCCGCGCTTCTCCAGGCCTATGTCCTCAAAGGTAGGGACTCTCGCTGCCCCCTATGCATCCTCTCGTTCTTCCCCGCACAGTCGTGGATTTGCCTTACCTGATCTATGCTTGGGGATCAACTGCCACTGCTAGATGTATTTGGGTGTTGATAGCCCATCAGATTTTGTTAGTGCAACCTGAATGCCTGGACTCACTGTTTCCTATGTAATTTCATGATGTCCCATGAACCGAAGAGTATAGTAGCTTTATGAGCGTGTATCCATCCCATGTCTCTGTTTTGCTGTAAGTCGAAGCTTCTAGTTACGATCTCAGAAAATAAACTGTTGCTCATAGGAAAAGGACCTAAGTGTATTCCGACACTTGTCAAACAACGGTAGAGGCGTGGATGCCATTAATGCACAGCTGATTCAAGTATGGTGTAATTACAAAATTTATGTGATGTGAGCCTTGTGTTACATATGCTACTTTCTCTTTCTGCAATTTACTTTCCTTTTCATCCCCGTGCCTTCCCTCTTTGTACCTCTTCCCTGCCACCGTCGAAGCCTCCGTCGGAGGTACACCAATGATCAAAAGAACACCTGAATGAAGAAAGTTCATTCTTTTCCAGTGAAGCTTCCGTAGATATCATCTCTATTTCTTTTACATATGGATACCGTTGTTTTGAAGCAAATTTCACCATTAGCTTTTACATTATTATCATTTTTAATCAGGCAAGGCACTGTGCGCATTGGGGAAAAATGAGGAAGCTTTGGTTGCTTGGGAGCAAGGACATGAGATTGCTGTCCGTGACACAATTGACCTGAAACAGTTGCTGGAATTGGAAGAATTAGTTTCTTCTGTTAAAATTTATGAGACGGTTGAGTGTGAAGACGTTGTGGATGCATCACCATGTGATACCAAAGTTGTTATCTCAGAAGATCGTTTTATCAACACGTCATTCACTGCAGCTACAACTAATACAAAAACTGTTGTGTGTGAAGAGAACACTGCAAATTCCAAATCTTCATCAAATAGTGATGCACTGTTACCTAACAACAGTAAAGACCATAAAGATTCTGTCAGTCCAGCAAAAGACACCACAGTGACACATCAAACTCCCAAGAAACAGCCAAAGACAGATAAGAAAAACAAAGCAAAAGTTAAAAAAGAAACAAATGGCCAGGCTGAAGATGTGGAGGAGAGAAGAAGTTTCGATGAAACCATAACACTAGATCAAGCACTGTTTGCTACAAAAGTGTCAAAATCATCCAAATCAATAAGTTTGGATTTTCGACTATCGCGAGGCATTGCACAGGTATTTTAGATGGACTTGCGTTATTCATATCTTGACCATTATCACTGAGCTACATCTTTTCAGGTAAACGAAGGAAGGTACGACCAAGCAATATCCATTTTTGATCAGGTGTTGTTTTGGTCTATTATCAGTTTTTCTCGCTTATTCTCTCTAATCAGAAAAGGAACCTGACAATCTGCACTTACATTTGCAGATACTGCGGGAAACTCCAACTTATCCAGAGGCACTAATTGGGAGAGGTACAGCATATGCATTTCAAAGAGAACTGGACTCTGCTATTTCTGACTTCACCAAGGTAGAACTTTTAAATTCAGATCTTCCCCTTTACTTTCGTGTGAAATGACCTTACGATCTTACTCTAATGGCAGGCTATACAATCAAATCCATCAGCTGGGGAGGCGTGGAAGCGGCGGGGACAAGCTCGCGCTGCTTTAGGAGAGTTTGTCGAGGCAAGCTTGCTATATTTGTGTAAACTTCAAAACTAATATGGGTCAAGTCGATAAAGACAGATTATATTTCAGAAAACTCTGATATTGTATGGTAGTAGTCGCATTGTAAGAGCAATACGTTAACAAACATGAAGCTATATTCTATTTTATATTGTTATTCCTTCTCTTTTCAGGCTATTGACGACTTGACTAAAGCATTGGAATTTGAACCAAATTCTCCTGATATTTTACATGAAAGGGGTACCTACAGCCAAATCTCATCTTGCCTAATGTCATTTCTCATATATCTTTTGATGAAAACGAAAGGCCAGGAGGGCTCCATGATCAATTCGTGCTGCCTTGCATTTTAGTAGTAAAGTGTTATAGGTAGGTTGTTAGAGCACACTCTTGTATTCTGATACCACATACTGGCTTATGGTAGGAATTGTGAACTTCAAATTCAAGGACTACAATTCCGCAGTCGAAGATCTCTCAACATGTGTGAAGCGTGACAAGAAAAACAGTTCTGCACACACTTACTTGGTAAGTAAATGTTTTTACCCCTTGTCCACAAACTCCATCCTTCCAAGAATCAAATGGAAATCTTTTCCTTTGCATCAAATTGGCACTTTCTTTGGTGTAAAAAGATGTACTTTCACTATTGGATCCTACTTTGGGTTTTATTTTGAGAATCAACGGTGTTCCTTCTGTACAAACCCTTTCCTTTGTACCTTCGCAATTTGAATTTCATTCCAAGCTAGATTCCATGTTTGAATTGCCTTAGGGTTTGAGTAAACAATCTTAATAAAAGCCATAAGTCCTCGAGGAATTGTTTTCCTCATGAACACATAGTAATGCAACAATGTTTGAATTTTAGTCAGTTCTGAGACGATAACCAATCTTGTTTGCTTCTGCACTCTTAAGTGGCATGCAAGAGAATGCAAAATTTCAGATATTTGAATGAATGAGCCATTAGGTATTTGCTTCTATGAAGATTCTTTTGCTTTGCTGCTACTTTTGGAGTAATAATCTTTGTATTACTGTAGGGTCTTACTCTTTCAGCAGTTGGAGAGTACAAACGTGCTGAAGACGAGCATCTCCTTGGCATAAAATACGATGGGAGTTTTCTGGATAGCTGGGCTCACCTTTCTCAGGTTTATTCCGTGATCCTAGAGATCTGTGTGCAATTTCCATGCCTTCTACTCCCTCCGTTTCTAAATTTAAGTCTTTTTAGAGATTCCAATATGGACTAGATACGGATGTATATAGACATACTTTAGAGTGTAGATTCACTCATTTTGCTCCGTATGTAGTCCATATTGGAATCTCTAAAAAGACTTATGTTTAGGAATGGAAGGAGTATATTTCATTTTGTAGGGGTTATAGCTATACTGTTTAAGATCGCTAGTACTCCCTCTGTAAAGAAATATAAGACCTTTTAGATCACTACTTACAGAGGGAATAGTTTGTAATTTCGTTACTGCATGTGGTAAATTCAGCTGTCGACGTAACCCTACTTACATTAAAAGTACTTGCACACGATAATTCAACTTACATGTTAGATTACTTGGTTTGCATTATTCTGATAAGTTGCCAAATTACTGATCTAAGATTGGTCTTCTCTGTAACTTAGCAACTACATGAAATAATTCATCATGCTATAGGTAAGTGTTATCAAAGAGTCTGGCAGTTGTCCTAGGTAAAATCCAGTAAACAGTAGTGTTACTCAAGAATCTAGTCTAAGCACGACTCTTGTTTTAGAAGAGGGGTCACATATACAGCCTTCGGGTACCTTAAGTGGGCTTTCGCATAGCTATTTAACTTTCTGTAACAAAGCTTATGTTTGTGTTCTGTATTATACCAGAAGCACATTTGTTCTTTGGTAAGGAGCTGATTAATTGCCACTCTGGTGTCTTCTGTTGTAGCTTTATCTTGATTTGGCTTATCCAGAGAAGATGTTGGATAACCTTGAGAAAGTTCTTCAAATTGACTCGAGGTGAATTTCAGTGTTCATTATTGTTCATCTTCTGCCTAACTGGACTATTTATTTTCTTTACTCAATTATTTTATTTTCCTACTAGGTTTTCAAAAGCATACCATCTACGTGGAATTCTCTACCATGGAATGGGTAGGCATAGGTAATTCCTTTTGCTGATACTTACATCTTTATGTTAATATGCTATATAATCTGTGACATATAGATGCCCCCTCTGCCCACCAACATGTGGTGCTGTTAAACTGAAGAAATGTGTTAAGTTGTACAACCTCCGTCCCAAATTATTTGTCTTAGATTTGTCTAGATACGGATGTATCTAAAACGTATCTAGATACATTTGTATCTAGACAAATCTAAGACAAGTAATTTGGGACGGAGGGAGTACTACATGTCATCATACATACATCTACATGTTAATGTTTGAGTTAATTCTCTTAACACTTCCGTAGTTGTGTTGCCTGTTTATGGCATACATCTGCTTCTTCGGGTATAGTTACTATAGTTTTATCATAATTTATTGAAAAATAATCATATTTAGTTTTGTCTGCATACTTTTGGATGTTGATATGCGAGCGGGTAAAATATGATGAATGTCATTTTCAAAGTGTTTGGTACCCAGTAGATTAGTAGGGACAAAGTGACTCATAGTGTGTTGGGAGCATGAGCTGGGTTTAGACACCACCATATTTGATTTTCGTATACAAGGATAATGAGGTTTATCTTCAATTCTGAACCTACTACCTAATACATGAGCGAGTTGTACCTGCAGATAGATTGTTTTCTTTGTTAGTGGTAATGACTACAGTGTTTTCAGCTCAAACTGGTAGCTTGCCAATGTCACTCTTAACCCAACTTTGGTTTTGCAGGAGTTCTATTAAAGAGTTATCAACTGCTTTGACACTTGATGCTTCAAGTATTGAGTGCCTATACCTGCGTGCCTCTTGCCATCATGCGATTGGAGAATATAAGGCTGCGGTACGTTGCCCTCTTGTTTAATGAACTAGCGAATTATAATTACTAGCACAATGCCGACGCGTTGCTTTGAAGCCATAAAAAGACGAGTAGTTAGGCCACTGGCTTAGGAGATCATCGAAAGACGTTGGTGTCCGACATGTGACAGGCATTAGAGAATCTTAAGCGACCATAGTAGGTCCTTTGCAAGATTTGAAGTGAGACAGCATTTCGAATTTTGAAACACAGGATAGATGTTAGTAAGTTGTCTGCACACTGTCATGGATCGGATAGGAGGACGAGGCTTATCTCCGTTTTGGAACTACAAATTTGTTCGCTCTTATGCTATGATATATCACTGGAGGAATTGGTTGGGAGAACAAAACCAAGAGCGTAATTGCGAGTTAAGAGTCTCATTTCTGCATTTGTCATTAGTGCCTTTTACAAGAGGGTTGATCTTACATGAAGTAAATGTACATTTGTTTATTTACGTCTTTTGGAAGGTTGCTTGTCCGCATGTGGATAGGAGTGCATTTATTTATTTATTATACAAGGTTGTTGGTCCCACATGTGAACTCACCACCAACTCCAACCTTTATAGGTATATATAATATAATATAATATATAGGTAGGAAGGATACTTTATTAGAACTACTAAGATTCTTGCTGAGCTGATTTCATCTGCATCTTTTTCTTTTCCATATGTTACTGCTCTTCTGAATTCCTAGTTTTATTCATGGACTGCAGCAAATTTAAGACTGTTTATTATTTTATTCCTGATGTCCACATCTTTTTCCATTCAAGATCAAAGATTATGATGACGTACTCGATCTGGAGCTTGATTCCATGGATAAGTTTGTGCTGCAATGTTTAGCCTTCTATCAGGTACACAGTTTCTTCCTTCTCATTTGCTGTTCTTAATATCAGAACACATAACCATACTCCGTGATATGAAAATCTGCAAGCCATGTAAAATGTCAACATGTGAAAGAACATATGTTTTGTTCCAACTAGTACAAAAGCTTCAGCCCCATCCTTCCCTTTCTGAAATCCACATAAGATAACACAGCTATTATTTATCACTAACTTGTCAGGCTAAAAATTGCAGGATTTGAAAGGGGAAGGGGTATAAATTTTTACAAACCTTCCTTATCTGTTAAGTTGAAGTCTATCGGGAGTAATATTCTACCACTAACAACTCATGTATTGTTAGACCTACCAAATTTCCTATCTACGATTTTATTTACCAGTCCTTTATATTCCAACGTGGCAACCGTCAAATGTTTTGGCAATTTCCCCGGGTCGGAAAAAGCGAGAGTTTGAACTAGACCTGTCAATCATTCATTATCTTTCGTAGTAATAATATATCGGGGTTTCGAATGAAAGTTTGGTATATTGACTATACAACATTAAGTAAAATATGTCTGACTGATTGGCGTGGCGGGCCACATGAATGGAGCCATACCCAATCAAAAAAGGATATATTATCCGAACGCATTTCAAGTAAATTGTACTAAAACCTGGCCTGCTGTCCTTTTTTGCTTTTCCAGCGATATTTACATATGTGGGCCTCTTTGTTTTTTAGAAATTTAATTTTTAGGAATCGTACCTATAGAGGTTATTTGATCTGTAGGACTATTAGTAACCTTATGAAATTTTCCTATGGGCCACTATGCACTCAGTTCCTATGGTGTAATTTAATGCCCTTTGGTTGATTATATGCCACTTTCTAGGATTGGAGAAGGCTAGGCATGCCATTGTAATCCTGCAAACCAAAGACTTGTAACATTGAATCCAAAACCACAGTGTCTGTTAAGTCATCATTCAGTTTTACAAGGTCAACCTTCTGTTTATGTAGATTGTAAATATTTATTTGTAGGTATACTTAGCTGCCGTTCTCTTGCAACAACTAGCATAGTGCACTATTGGTATTTTTCTAATGCCTGGCTCAGCTCCAGCAGCTTTTATCAAATGCAAATGTTGTGGCTCTTGGGCAGGTTTTAATATTTACTGACTTGCCTTATACTCCTTTATATTTGTATATGCTGACCATGATTTTCTTATGTGCTACTTCTTGCAGAAGGAAATTGCTCTGTACACTGCTTCTAAGGCGAATTTAGAGTTCTCTCAGTTCAACATTGATGATGATGTTGATCCACTATTCAAGGTTAACTTCATCTTCAAATCTATCTTACTATAATCTTTGTGGTGCATCAATTAAATTTCTTTATGGCAATAGGAATATTGGTGCAAACGACTGCACCCAAAAAATGTGGCCGAAAAGGTATATCGCCAACCACCATTACGGATCTCACTTAGAAGTGGGCGTCTTAATAAGCAAGACTTCAAGTTCACAAAGCATCAAACTAGTCTTCTCCTAGCCGCAGATTCAATTGGGAAGAAGATTCAGTATAATTGCCGCGGCTTCTTGCCGAATCAACGCCAGGTATCCTTCCTGGAATTTCTGCAGATTCTGCATTGCTGCTTCATCATCAAAATGCTGTTTAAATGTTTAACTTATCTGAGATAGTGAATGGATGTTCGTAGTGCATCATGACCTCCTTCCTATGCCTTTTGAATCACTAACATTGTCAATTAAGTGGAGTACAATTTTCTTCGAATTGAATGTGACGTTCTTGAAGAGGTTGATGTCAACTGATGGTAAACATTCTGATGAATGTTAAAGAGGGAGTACTTTCTGATACCTCCCATGTCCTTTTTGTGATGTATATACGAGAAATACATAGAACATTCTTGTTGGCAGTATCAATCGAAGATAAATATGCCTTGATTATAGAACATACAAAGCTATGCCTGTTGTTTTGGTGTTTGCAGAGGTTGGCTACCGGTGCACTTGATTACTCTTTTTTCTGCTGTACTTTTTTGTCATAGCTCATATTTTCAGAATTTGATCAAAGCGGCCTTGTTTCATTAGGGTGTGGGGTCAGCTGTTTCATATTTGCGCAAATCAGATCATTCTGTTATTTCAGTTCTCCATCCTCGTTTTATAGTTTCTAAATTCATTTGTCGGAGTGTTCCATATGACCATATCCTGATGCTTTGCTTTGTCATCGTTCTATTTACTGAGGCTATATTTTCCTTTTGTAGTACCGCATGGCTGGCTTAGCTGCTATTGAGATTGCTCAGAAAGTTTCCAAGGCTTGGCGTTTTCTGAGAAATCCGAAGAACAGTGCAAAGTTAGTCAGGAGAAGGGATAAGCATAACATGAGCGTAAACAGGGGAGGCTACTGTAGCACCAGTACTTTATCCGCTGGATCTCCAACATCTAGTCCAAGTGAGGAAAGGGTTTCGTCTGGGATTTCTCTGTCCTGGCAGGATGTCTATAATATTGCTGTCAAGTGGAGACAGATTTCTGAACCTTGTGATCCAGTTGTTTGGGTCAATAAGCTAAGGTGAGCTAAATACTTGCGCGAGGAGTGATCTGTTAAACCATTTTCTTGCTTAACTTCTTTTGTGATGTACCAGTGAAGAGTTCAATTCTGGTTTTGGTTCTCACACCCCATTGCTTCTTGGTCAAGCGAAAATTGTTCGCTACTATCCATATTACCTAAGGTTTGTAGACACTCATGATGTTTTACTTTGCTGTTTGGTTATTTGTGGTCAGCCCCTGATAGTCCTAGCTTATTTTCTTTTACATGACAGAACTTTGGAAGCTGCGAAAACCATTATGCTTGACTTGAAGTATGTCAATAATGCAGAGGATCGTGCAATTTTCCTTACAGATATTGAGAAGTTGAAAAAAGTAAGCTGCGCAATAATATGTTTTGAGTGCCATGAGTGCACAACCATATCAATATTTATCCTTAATGTGAAGTTTTGGCTCATATGCTTATTACTCCCTCCGTTCCTAAATATTTATCTTTTAAGAAATTTCAAATGGACTACCACATACGGATGTATATAGACATATTTTAGAGTGTAGATTCACTCATTGTGCTCCGTATGTAGTCACTTGTTGAAATCTCTAGAAAGACAAATATTTAGGAACGGAGGGAGTAGAAGTCAAGCAAACTAATTATCTTTTAGTTGTATAATGTCACATTGGAACTAGTGGAGGATTGCAAGAGAGAAAGAAGGTTGTGTAACTCCATTACATCTATATCTAAACAAATAAGCAAAATTGTGATCCCCAATCAGCTCTAAAATCTCAAGTATAGATTTCTGTTTGGATAAATTTTCAGTAGGTACCTAGGAGTTGATTGATTCTAATATTATGCTTTGTTTGTCATGGCTTTCTTCCGCCTTTGATGGTTCAAGTGAAGCTTACTATATTATGTTCTCAAACTAACCAGTATTTTCATGATAATAAAACCTACAGATAGAAGTTGCCTCATCATGCTCAGATTTGTACAATGTAGTTGGTGAGACCTATTGGGTTGCTACTAGATGTGATAGTATTGCGTTTCAGGGGTAAGTTGCTTGTCTTTATTCATCATAGCTCCTGTGCCAAACTGAAGCGAAGTACTTGTAATGAGCATCATATCTTGTGCTTATTTAATAACATAGCATAACCTCTTTCAGGAGGCGTCTTGAAGGGACAAGGATAACTACTCAAAATGTGTAAGCTGTCTGGACACTTTTTCTTTGCTATACCTTCCTGCTGTCCTGCTCACTTGTGATCATGGCATTACAGGGGTAAGACAGGATTTGACTTCGCCATACGAACTCCTTGTACACCATCTAGATGGGAGGAATACCAGGAAGAAATGACCGCAGCCTGGGAGGTACAGTTTAGATTTCTTCTTCTGCTTGTTGGTCGCTGGTTCTTTAGTTAGCAGTACCAAATTGCTTCTGAATATGTTGTATCCTGCGATGCTACAATTTTTGGAGGACCTGTTACTTCACATCAGTTGCAATGGAAAGAGTAAGTTATAATAGACCACATTTGCTTCTAATGATGCTTCTGCAGGCCATTTGCGAGGCGTATTGTAGCGACCCAAACCCTACGCGTGACTCCAATGCACTTGATGCTGTGAAGGCGGCAATATTACGCATGACATATTACTGGTACCAGTCATAACTTGCAACTCTCGTCTATTTCTCTGCCGCCAAGTGCCAATTGATTTGGGGTAACTTGCAGGTACAACTTCATGCCACTCTCCAGAGGATCATCGGTTGTAGGTTATGTGGTGCTGCTCGGCCTGTTCCTGGCAGCAAGCATGGATGTGACAGCAAGCATCCCGCCAGGCGTTCAGGTCGACTGGGAGGCGATCCTGTCCCCAGATCCTGGCACATTTGTGGATGCTGTTAAGCCCTGGTTGTACCCATCTGTAAAAATGAGCAAGAGCCTGAAAGATTATGCGGATGTCAGCGTTGCTTTCGGCACGACAGGATCGGTCGTAGCGGCCTTGACTTCTGCCGACACATAAGTTATGAATGGTTTCACAAATGATACAGGTTGTTTTAATTATTTTCTTTGTTTCACCATGCATAAATTCTAGCAGTGCAGTTTGCTTTTGACTTGCAGTTTAAATTATATGCTGCAATGTTGTAACTTGAACAATAAACTTATTATTTTTCCGTTGGGACAATTGTTCTTTGTAAGTTGTAACAAATAATGTATGGAACATTTGCTTGCCTAAAGGGTGTTTATTATTTCTAGTTGCATGAACTGGGCATGCTTTTCTTGCTTGAGAATGTTTTTTCTTTGCTGGAGATGAGAAGACTCGTGTATTATCAATGATCTGTTGCATATTGCATATATGGAACTGAGGTCAAGTTTTGTTAAACTGCAAGGAGGATGCAAAGCTCACACACTGGCGCATGAATGCGTACGGTCTTGCTGAAACACAAACAAAATGTAGGTAAATCCGCAGCCTATCACAGAGTTTGCAACTGAAGGGGCACATGCTTGCATGAGGGTGAAATTCAGATGAATCTTACTCGGTAGCAGGGGTTCGCAGGTAGGATCAGCAAGGCTCCTGCACATAGTTACTACTCCCTCCGTCCCATAACATAGGACGTTTTTGCAGTTTAAATTGAACTGCAAAACGTCTTACATTATGGGACAGATTAGTACATCTCTTATTTTATTTCGTTGCAACGATCACCACCTTATCTGCTACTGTCGCTGGTGGAACACTTGAAACATGAGCCGAGGAGGCGAGGAAGAAGGTTAGAGGCCATGAGAACTGACAAGGAGGAGAGGAGTAAGAAGGCGGCAGCCAGGGATGAAGGAGCACAACCGCAGGTGAAATTACAGTTTGTCAAACTGAAAGTGAGGAATTCCCCAATGGGGACATGGAGAAGGGGAAGATGGTGCCTGGCTTGATGGCTAGCAACATGAAGCCTGTATCTCATGCGGCTGCACACAGGCTCGAGGAGATGCTGCATTGGGAAAAACCACCAGAGGGCTGGGCAAAATTAAACGTTGATGGAAGCTTTGTAGGCTTGTAGCGGCTACTGGACAGGCTGGAAGCAACATGGTACTGCGAGGTCATGATGGCTCAATCATCTTCACAGCCTACAGGGAGTTACATGCCCGGAGGCTCGCCGTGAGGGGCTGGAGCTTGCGATTCACAGGACTCCGGTGTCCCTAGTGGTTGAGCTGGACTGCTCGGAGGCAGTGCCGATGATCAATGCGATATCCGGTGACCGCTCGAGGTACTCCCTTCATTTTTATATACAAGGCCACTATTAAAATTACAATTTGCAGCTATGCAAGGCCACTAACATCAATCGAGATAAAATTTATGAGGTTTGCCTTGTACTAGCAATCAAGGACATTGATATCCCATGCATGCATGTGGGGGTGAGAAGGTTGGTTTTAATGCACCGTATTAATCAACCAACAAGGAGTGAGAGAGTTGTCTTATTGTGCGTTGGAGAAAAAAAACACATTAATTAACACGTCAAGTGAGGAGAAAAGACTAGTTTCCAACATTGGCTTAAGTGACCATTAATTTCTATCTTGGTACCTGTAAGACTAGCCACAGTGGGAGTAACTTCAGCAGTAACATCAAGTCCAACTCAGCAAATTTGCTTATGTGGCAATGAGTAAATGAAGAAAGAGATAGTTGTAGTAACTTAGCTAGTTACTGTAACATCACATGTCCCAATGCAATATGAGTCTACAACTTAATAAATGAATCTTTGCATGTTACCACACTTAAGTTACTACCCACTATGAACATAGTAACATAGTCTAGGAATATGTGTATGTTACTAGTGTATGTTACTACCCATTGTGGCTAGTCTAATATGGGTTTGTGGCCTTATATACAAAATTGGAGGGAGTATGGTGCACGTGCGAGATATCCAGTCTGTGATCACTGGTGAAAGGGAGATTGTGTTCAGCTTAGCTAGTCATACTCAGAATAAGAGCATCTACAACCGTGATAGGCAAATCTAGCCCCTAAAACGCACACGGACGGCGTCCGCAAACACTGATCGATCATGCCTCAAAAAATATAATTCACGTCCGAATACCTTAAATTAGAAACCTTAAATCCATATTATTGCATGCAACGTAGCGATCTTTAAGCGGAGCTCGTCCGATCGCCGTGGCCATGTTCGGCGGCCGGCTGCTCTCCCGAGAGTGTTGGTCCAGTCGCCGGCAAGGTAGAGTAGGGCATGGGACACGAGCCAGCTCACGGGACTCAAGGCATCGCCGCCTTCCACGCCTTACTCTTCCTCGTCGGAGTCCGGAACCCGTTGGGTGCCGGTGGATGTTAGATCGATGATGGATCCATCCTGGGACGAGTCGGCGACATCTACCATTATGCGGCTGCGGCGTTCGGACTGGTGCACTGTACGGGGCATGGAGAATGCGACTCCGCCTCGCCGACGTCCACCGTCGCGAGGGTTGCCGCCGCCACTCGTGCCCGCTGCCTTGCACGGTAGGCACGGCGTGCCATGTTTGCGCCGGACGACGCCCACTGTGCATCCATGGCCTTGGCGCGCTAACGGAGGGGCTACGCGTCTGCCACCATGTTCGGACGCCAGACGGACCGCACCGCCTCCGGTGAGGCAGCGACGGCTGCCCTAGCGTCGGATCCATGCGCCATTTGAGCGGACGCAATGAATTCCCAAAGGAAGGAGTCAGAGCGCTGCTGTGCATGGGCCTCCTCCCAGGAGTGGCGGAGTGCAAGCCGGACGACCATCTCCTCCTCGGGGCCGCATGGGATGAGCTCGGGGTCGATGGATCTAGTGGTGAAGGACTCGGATCCGCTGCCCGCCATGCCGGACACGGCCGGACGCCGTCGAAGACGAGCTTGGATGGTAGAGGGGAGTGGAGTGAAGTGGCTAGGGTTTGGTCCAGCGAGCGGATAGAGAGGAATATATGTGGGGTCGGGTGGGCCAGCGTGGGCCGGGTCCGCACCATATTTGGCTGGATATGAGGGGTGTTGGTCAGCCCGGGCATTTGAGGCCCATTTGAGGCGCCTGACTGGGTCGAAATTTCGTGACCGGTCAGTGACTGGGTGGCCCGCCCGGGCATTTGAGGAGGGTTTGGGATGCCCGACTGTAAATGCTCTAAGGGCATCTCCAACGACAACCGGCAAATTCCCTCCCGCATCCGTCCGCGGACAGGGGGACTAGTCCGTGGACACGGATGCAGGAGGCCGCCATCCAACCGTATCATGTATATGTCTGCCAGTAAATTAAAATTCAAATGTACGCCACACAACACATCCGATCACACCCACGCTGGATCGCATCCCCGGTCACAACCAAAAAGAGGCAAATATGCTTAGTTTTTACATGCCTGAATCCAAAAGAAAATCAGTCCGGTAGTCCGTGCATTTTTGCCCTGCTGGACCGGCAATCCCAGCAAGCTGCTCCCCGAGCAAGGAGGTGCTGTCGCTGCCGCGTAGGCAGCCTCCGCGTCCGCCTCCGTCGCGTACTCATCGTCCGCCGCCGCCAACTCATCTTTCTGCCACTCCAACATCTGGTAGTGGACGGATTGCACGACCATTCTAACATTGGCATCTAAAGAGTCGACATCAAGGTCAACATCTTGGTGTCCTCCGCATTGGCGGCGATCTTCACCCTCTTTTCCTTGAGCGCGTCCTTCCTCTCTTCGATCATGGTCCTCCTTTCTTCAAGCTTGATCTTCTTCTCCGTCGCCTCCATTAACTATTTGAACCTCTCCGCCTTCCTCTCCTCCTTGATGTCCGAGTGCCTCACGCATGCCTCCTCCTTCTTCGCCAAGATGTCCTCGAACCTCTTGGTCGGCTTGGCCACGACACCTTATCGCTTCGCCCTCTCCTCCTCCCTCTTCTTGCCCCGTAAATTTCTTCTAACCTTCTTCAGCGGTTCTTGGGTTGGGTCGGCAGGGTCACAAGTTTCTTCTCATTGGCTTGGGCGGCGGTCTTGGCAATGAAAAGGTTCCACTTCGGTTGCCCATTCAACTTCAACCAACAATGCATGACGTTGAAGGACTTCTTCTTCAACTTGTACACCACACAAGCACGAGTAGGCTACAAAGTGAAACAATGCATATCCGTCTAGTGAGCAACAAAACTAAAGCATATCCAGCCAGTGATCAGGTTACTTACTCGGTGATTTGTGCTCCTCCTCCTCCCTCGCCTCTGTTGTGGATGATGTCGAGAATCTCCGTCTCTGCGTCGTACGCTGGCTCCCCCGCTCTAGGCATTGTAGCGAACAACGTGCGGGCACCCATCTGCTCCCCGGTCGCCAGCCGCACCCGGACAAGCTGCGACAAAGAATACTCGGAGAAGAGCGGTGCCGCGTTAATGCCTACGATGTAAGGCACCGTACTGGTGGGGGTTCCGAGCTGCTTGGCAGTGTAGTAGTACAGAGGCTTGTAAGGCTTTGGCCACGATGCCGTCTGTACTGTCGGAGCGCCCGTCTACTTGTGTCTGCCACGGCTGCACTGACCACCACAACCTCCATGTCCATCTCCACCACCAGGCTCATAGGCAACCAACCGCTTCTTGAGCTTCTCCTCCTTTGCGGCCTTAGCTTTGACGCGGCGATTTTGCCGCGTCTCCGAGCTTATCTTCCGGACGAGTGTGATGCTAGGAGCCTCTGGCACCTTTGCCGGCTCCATCTCTGACAGGTTCTTCGACGGTTCCATGCTCAGTGGTGGAAGGAAGCAGAGGGTGAGAGAAAAGAGCGGTAATTGGATGGAGAGCGGCGGGGAATGGAACAAGAGAGTGGGGGATTTTGGCGTGGAACAGTGCGGGATGCTACAAAAGCGCGGGCTCCTCCTTCCTTTTGGGTGGGCTAAGGGGGGGGGGGGGGGGTTGGAGAGCAACGCTTCGCGTGTCCGGAATCCCGCAAACCCCCTCCCCACATTTTTATCCAGTTTGCGGTAGAAATCGTGCCTGGACCGCCCCTCAGACCGATACAGGACCACTGATGGCTTCCACGGTCTGGACAGCGTGGTACAGATGGTTGCGGGAGGTTTGTAGGTCGATGTTGAGATGCCCTAAGGTTAGACACAGCCTCACTGCCTACCGGCGAAGCACGCTGTGTACCGCGGTCTGGCTAGGGTCGGGTACAGATGATATTGTAAGCAGATCCTGCATATCCCCGTCCCATAAAATCGTTTCAAGGGCCACTCGCAAAATTATTTGCGGTACCGCAAGAGCTCTAACGTGGAACACACCATGTAAACTCGTATGAACAGAAATTCATATAAATGCACGAAATCAGCTAGAAATTCATATAAATATTCATGCCGCAATAGTTCACATGGAAAATCACACACAATATAAGGGGTAGCAAGTTTGCCCATAGAAACGCGCAATCAAACAAAATAAAACATGATCAAAGCCCCATCGGCCATGATCAAATCAAGCAACATCATTGTTGCCAAGACCGTCGCCGCCACCACCACCGGCCATAGCACCACGATCATCATCTTCATCAACATTGACCGAAGAATGATTACTTTGCTTCCCTAAAGCATCACCATATTCTTTGGCAAAAGCATCAACATCAACTCCATTGGCCAAAGCACCACCACCCATTGGGAAACATAGTAGAAAACAAAAAATTCCGCGCCTATGCACACCCAAGATTAATATGAAGATGCATAACGGGTTGGAATCACGATCATTACCGTCACCGAGTTGCAGCTGAAGAAGAACGTGTCGGTGTAGATCATACTTGGAGTCCCTCAAATCGTCGATGGCCGATCCCTCTTACCCCCCCATGAACAGTGCCTCGAACCGAAGACCAAAATCACGACCTCTCTACTTGGTTGCAAGTGTGCAGCCTTCACGATCCAGCAGCGCTTCGCCGTTCAGAGCTAATCATCATCGGAGAATTAGAGGGAGGAGATTAGAATCACACGGGGCTTCTAGTTACGAGGAATAGAGGATTAGCCAAGCTCTAATTAGTCAACTAGGACCAACTAAAACTAGAACGAGAAGAACTAGAAGAGGCTCCATAAACATGTGTGAATAAAAGAGCACATATCCTCATGTATATATAGGATAGAGGGGAGAGAGAGGGCTACCACCAAGAGGGAAAGTTTCCCCTTCGTGCGCCGGCCAGGGGTCCCCTCCCAATTTGGCCTCCTTCCTTATAGGAAGGGGCACCTCCCCTCTTGGGCCCTTGTGGCCCAAGATGACTTCCACCTCTTTGCCTTTTAAGGTCCGTTGATATTAAATTACATATAAAATAATTCTAAATATTTTTAGACTATTATATATATAATTTAACATCCCTGGAAATATCCCCCCATATATATATACATATACATATATATATATATATACACATATATATACATATATACACACACACATATATATATATACATATATATATACACACACATATATATATATACATATAGTGGCACTATTCGAATTCCGGGATTAGAATAGTTATTTGGATCACGACGCGCCCTATAGGAGCCACGAGGTCTTCCCGAACTCCTGATAACCCCGCCGGACCGATTACAGAAAGGGAAACGTTTCCATCCGACGCGCCGGACACGCGCGGGCCACGCGATCCAACTGGATCGTACGACCAGGGAGACAACGCACTCATACTTTTTTCTGGCCCATGCACTGTACTTCTCTTATCTTTTCTTTGTAGCTTTCTCCTCCACTCATCCCTCCCCCTTTTCTTCCCCAGCTAGAGCACAACTCCATGGCTACCCTAGGTGCTGCTACGAGGGGGGTTCTCCAGCTTGGCCATCCCTTTCCTGATCTCCTCTCTCTCTCTCTCTCTCTCTCTCTCTCTCTCTACCTTTGAAACTGCCACAACCATAGTCGCGATTTGCTACAATCCCCCATAGATGCTGCTACAACATCCCCCAAGTGCTGCCATGAGGGGCATTCTCCAGCTTGACCCTCCCTTGGTCCCTCTCCTCTCTCTCTATCTGTGAAAGTGGTACAACCATCGTTGCAATTTGCTACAACCCGTAACAAGGCGAGCTGCAACCTGTAGCGCGTGAGCTGCATTGGTTCTATGGCGAGACGTGTTTTGCTGCATCCGTCGTAAATGTTTGCTACTACCATCATCGAGATTTGCTACATCATTAATGGTGATGCTAAACATGCGACGACGATGACCACATTTTTTGCTTCAACCGCGGTCATTTTTTGCTACGACCGACGACATAATTTGTTACCACCCTTCTTTTGGCGGTGACCGGCGACGAAAATCATAGAAAAGTTGCAACCGACTATGAGAAAGCTTCAACCCGCTTCTGAAAAAGCTTCAACGAGAGAACGGTGAGCTGACAATGGCGAGCGGCAATGATAGGAGCTGCTTTTTTGCTGCAACCGTTGTTCACGTTTGCTACAACTAGCAGGCAGTTTTGCTACGACGAGAAAATGAGGAAAATACACTACAAGCTTGTCCGTGGAGCGCTGCAGCTGGCGACCGCCGCCATCGGAGCTGCGCCCCGTTTGTTAACCGGAGCTGCGCCCCGTTTGTTAACCGGAGCTGCGACCCATGGCACTTTGTGACTGCAACCTGCAAGCGCTCGGTGTTGCATGCATGAAGCCGGTGAGAAACGCTTGGGAGGCACTGACCACCAGCGAGGGTGGCGACGAGCGGCGAAGCGGCTGTGAAGTGATGGTGCTTCGAGGTTGGTCGTTCGCTCATCCATGGAGAGTGCCAGCGGCACCGCTGCTCCTGTTCCTCACGAGCTTCATCAGATTTGTTTTTGGGAGAGAAGACGACAGGAGGAGTCCAGATCTAACGGATGTGCGTGCACGCATCCAACGCCTGGCCTGGGACCGACCCAAATTTGGGCCGGTGCGCCGGCGCCTATCGCTCCCCTTTCACCCCACCCACTCGCTGCCCTGATCCCCACCCCGACCTCCCTCGATCCCCTCCCCCCGAGCGCCGCCACCCTCGCTGGATCTCGCCGCCCCCAGCGCCTCCTCCCGCCGGCCGACCTACCCAAGGCGCCGCCGCCCCCTTGACCTACCAGCGCGCGGTCGCTGGGTGCCGCCCACGCCACCGAGAACCTGCTGCCGCACTTCCGCAATGGCCGCACGCTCCTCCGCGTCCCAATCGCCGCCGCCGCCGGGGATCCTCGAGCACCATCAACCTGGCACGCAGTCCATGGCCGCCTCCCCACGTAGTCCCTTTCTTGCTGCTGACGCGCCCGTCGATGCCGCCCGAGGCTTTGGCACGCCTCCCGCCGGTGGCCCACCTGGGCCCCACGCTCCTCCCGCCGCCTTCCCGAGTCAGGACGCGCCTCTCGCTGCCACCCGAGGCCACCGCGCCCCACCCCGTAGCCATCCTCGACCCCCGTCCCTGCCGCGCCCGCCGGTGAGGTTAACTATGAGATCCCTCCATGTAACAACAACAGGCTATGCATCAGAGTAGGATCATACAGAAAGCAGTAGCAGTTCTAATGCAAGCATGAGAGGGAAAGAAATGGGCGATATCGGAATGCTCAAGGGGGGTTTGCTTGCCTGGTTGCTCTGGCAAGGAGGGGGGGTCGTCGTCGACGTAGTCGATCACAAGGGCAGCATCGGTCTTGGGGTCTATCGGAGAGAAGAGGGGGAAGAAACAGTAAATATAAAGCAAACTTAGCACCACAAAGCATAACATGGCAATAGGATGTGCCGGGTGTGACCTAACGCGGTAGGAGGTGATACCGGCGAAGGGGGGAAACATCCAGGAAAGCATTCCCGGTTCCGGACGTCTGTCGGACAAATGAACCGGAGGGGAAAGGTTGCATGTTCGCTATGCTAGGGATGTGTGGCAGACGAACGGAGGGCGTACTCAGATTCGTCTCGTCGTTTTGAGCAATTTTCATGTACAAAGTTTTTCGATCCGAGCTACAGTTAATTTTCTATGTTTTTCTGAAGTTTTAAAGTCATTTTGCAATTTAAATTTAAAACGAAAATAAGTTTACTGCATCAGCATGACGTCATCATGACGTCAGCAGGGTCAACAGTCAACTCTGACCGGGTTGACTGGTCAAAAGGGCCTGTGGGGCCCATCTGCCATTGACCTAACTAAACTAACTGTGTTAATTAACTAAACTAGGCAATTATGCTAATTAAGTTAAGTTAATTAAGCTAATTAACTCGATTACTAATTAATTAATTAATATTTAATTATTTTTAACTAATTTTAATTTCGTTTTGGGGGCGGGCCCCACTGTCATAGGCCCATGTGGCCAAACGGGCTAACGGGTGCGGGCGCCGGGCGGCGGATGCAGGCGATGCCCAAACGGGCGCTGGCGTTCGGGGCCGCACCCGAACAGGCGTGCGCCCAGGCCAGCAGGGGAGGTGCCGGCCATGGCAGCAGGCACCAGCGCCGACGAGCGGCGGCCAGCAGGAGGCGATGGTAGGTGGCGCGAGGAGGGGCGGCCGGCGCGGCGAAGCAACAACGGCGGCGGCGGGGCTGCAGGGCAGGGGCGGCGCGACGCTAGGGGGAGACGGGCAGGCAGTTGTGGTGGAGTGGGAGGGCGACGCAGGGTGGCTGTACAGGGCGACACCGGCGAGCGCTGGGGCTGCGGGGACGCGGTGAGCGCGCCGGGGAGGGCAGCGGTAAGCGGGCACGCGCGCCGGGCGTGGCCGGCGCGGCACGGGCGCGTAGGGACTACGATGCGGGGCGTGCGAGCTCGTGCGTAGCACACGGCCACGGGCGCGGACGCGACGAGCGCAAGGCCCGGGCGCGGCCTCGGTGACGGAGGACGGCAGGGAAAAAGGGGAAACAACGAGGGCTCACAGCGGAGCGTAGGGAGGCGGCAATGGGCTTGGGGAGGGTCGAGGTGGCCGGAGACGACGACGAGGGCAGCGGCGTTCGAGAAGGGAGACGAGTCGGGGAGGCGTCGATCCGCTTGATGCGCCGACTCCGAGCTCCATCCGGGGCTTGTAGCCGACGTGGAGGAGGCCGGTGGAGCCGTTGGACGCGTAAGCGTGGTGAGGGAGGGGTCGAGGCCGCGACAACGGCGCCGACGACGCTCCAGCAGAGAGAACCGAGAGGGAGGGAGCCGAGCGAGAGGGGGGGGGGATCTGGGGCTGACGAGGACGAGGCCGAGGGGGAGACTTATCCCCTCGGCGGCGTGGGTGGTTCGAGTGGGCCGGCCTGGCTGACCAGCTGGATGGCTAGCTGGGCCACGAGGCCCACTAGGGGGTGGTGGCCTTTTCTTTTATTTATTTTTTTGAATTGCCTCTGTTTCCTATTTAAAAGAGCTACTGAATTATTTTTGTTAAATGTGGCAGTTTGCACAAAAATAGATAGGAACAAAGTGAAGTTGCATAAAAAGTTTGGGGTCAAAAGGAGTTGTCTAACCATTTTCAGAAATTAGAAAGGCCAATTTAATTATTTTTGGACCACAAGATAAAATCTCAGGGGCATTTTGGGAACTCAAATGAGGTTGGTTCCAACTTGATAAATATCCAAGGATTATTTTCCACCTTTTGAACATTTTAGTTTTCATGCTTGACAAACTTGGATTTTTGACTTTAAATTTTGAATTTGAATCATGATTTGGATCAAGTGAGGATTAGCAACAGTAATGTGATGATGTGGCATCATTAGCAGAGGATTACTCTAGCTTAATTATCCGTGCGTCACAGTGCTTATATATTTTTTCTGAACTTATAAGTAGATGGTCCGCTGTATTCATCATCTTATAGTGCTTGCTGCCAGGTCTGTCTCTCTTTCCTTCCTTGCTCACCGTCCTGTGCGGAAGTGGACGCGACTACTTGAGGGAATGAAGCCCGGCCTCCCAACACCGGCAGTCGCCCTGCAAACTGCAAAAAAATAAATAAATCACAAGTTCAGAATCAAGAAACCATGAAGTTCAAAGACAACAAAGGTATTGCCCGATGTTGTTCGCCAACGATCTTTAGTTTCTTTAGTAGCTCGTACACATTTTACCAAAGCTAGTATGTTCGCAACCGTAAGTTGATAGCTGACCAGCGGGGACAACAATGTTGATGGCGATTGAAGAAGGATTCTGAAAATATTATTATTGGGATCGAAGGCCAAGTTTTATGCACGGTGTGAGAGGATTCCAGGAATTGTTCTGAAGCGGTCGATGGCTTTTGAGAGATGTGTTCATATCTCACAAGTTTCCAGGGGGTTCAAGATCATTTATATAAGAAGGAAATGTCAAAGGTTTAGACCGCACTTAAAAATGCTGGTGAAAAATCTGAACATGTGTAGTGCAATTGTGAGAAAAAGCTTGAATTTTTATTGCCTAACCTTTGTTGATCTCTCCTATAGTTTTTGTTATGCATTCTTCACTTAGCGCTACCACTGAACATATCCACGGGAGATCCATGCTATGGTACAGATTGTGAAATTACTTTGTACTCATTAGTACTATTTCATTGTGGGTAATGGGCGCATGACTTCATGTGTCCACAATTTATTTTTTCGCTTGATTTGTATCCAAATTATTTATTAATATTGTGATTCAAGTGCCTCATGCATGGATGTCATTTGTAGCACACAAAGGTGCTTGTGTTAATACCTACGAGAGGAACATTCTGCTAATGATGAAACAAAGGATCGAATGCTAAAATAATTTGTTTTCCGTGTTTCTAAAAAATTCAAGAAGTTCAAATCAAAATAACAGGGTTGTTCGACGTTCTTAAATAATCCGATTATTCCAGTTTGTAAGAAAACTGGAAGTTCAAATAAAAAACAGAGTACAAAAGAAAATAGTTTTTTTTGTTACTACAATGAATGAATCCAAGAAGATCAAATTAAAATAACTAACTATTTCAAAAAATTGTATTTTCCCTGTTTTTATAAAAACTAGAAGTTCAAATTTAGAAAACGGAACGGTTCGATGTTTATTACAAACTCAGATTCCTCTACTAAAAAATATACCAAGAAATTCAAATTAAAATAACAGAGTAGTGCGATATTTATGTACCACGAAGAAAACAAAACATCACCTAGAAAATATTAACTAGAAGTTCAAATTTAATAAATTGGAGAGTTCAAAGAAAACCCAAATTATATTTGTATGTAGGAAAAAAAAATAAAAGTATGAAGTTCAATTTAAAAAAGATGTTTGATTCTTATTTAAAATTTATATATTTTTTAAGAATAAAACCAAGAAGTCCAAATTACAAAAATAGAGAAGTTCGCTATTTATTAAAAAACTCACATTTTCTTGGTACTAAAAGAAATAAAATTAAGAACTTCAATTTTTCACATTTCTAAAAAACACACAAAAAATTTCAAATAAAAAAGTTAGAGCGGTTCGATGTCTATAAGAAACTCATATTTTTTCCATTACTAAAGTGAAACAGAGAGAAGTTCTAAGTGATAACAGCCAGAAGTTCGAAGTATATAAAAAACTCAGATTCGTTGCAAGAAGTTCACGTGCACCTCTGTGCATGGTTCAAAGTTTATATTGCGGGATGTCCGACCTCCAATTACATGTTTTAAAATAGCAAGAAATGATGTCCGACCTTCAATTGCGTGTAATTCGACGTATACACAAAAATGTGACCGAAGTTCATTGTGAAAACAACGAGAAGTTCAAGTACTGCAAGGAATGCATTTCAGGTGAGAATAAAAATATAGAAAAATAAAAGCTTAAAAGGTTTGTTGAAAGAAGTTCAAGTGCTCTGTCCAGGGAAGTTCAAAAATTCTTGCGAGAGAGGTTCACTTTGTATTTCCATGTTCGGTAACACAAAAAAGAAATTGTTTTTTTTGCATTTTAAAATAATTCTCTCAATCCACAAAGAAGTTCAATTATTGTTTGGGAGCAATTTGATTTTTTTATTGATTTCAAAAAGAAAATAAAAAAATCAAATTATAAAAGTGGAAAAAGTTCATATACTACATGATGTGTGTTTAATATGACAAAAACGAAATAAAAAGGCAAGGTCAAATTTTTTGTCGTTATAAGTTCAAGTCCTTGGTCGGAGAAAATTAAAAAAAATATTATGAGAAGGGTTTGTACAGAAGGAAAATCATTTGTGTAACACTAACGAATGGATGAGAAAAATTACGAACGAAAATACGCCACAGAAGTTCAACGTGAGAACAACGGGAAGTTGAACTATTACACGGAAGGCGTTTCAGATGAGAAGTTCAGATTGATAACTGCCATAAGTTCACGTACTATACGGTGTGCATTTTGTATTAAAAAAAGAATAAAAAAGCAAAATCTAAAAGTTTTATTGTTATAAGTTCAAGTCCTCCATCGGATAAAGTTGAAAAAATTATTGTGAGAGAGGTTTGTACAAAACAAATATCATTTGTGTAACACGGACGAAATGAATGGGAAAATTACAAACGAAAATACGTCACAGAAGTTCAACAAGAAAACAACAGGAAGTTCGACTACTATAGTCAATGAATTTCAGATGAAAAACTTCTAAAATCGTCGCGAGTATGAAAAAACGATCAACAGGGGAAAGTTGTGTGTTTACATTAGCTTTCCACCGTTATATTACTTGCTCAATTCCGATGAGTGTTCCGGTAAGTGGATGGAGAGCTACGGGCAAAAAAATCACGTGAAAAACAGAGTGAAGTTCAGGTACACGCGCCGAGAAGTTCAGGTTTTTCACGCGGTGCATTTTGAAGAATCTGTTTCGCGATAAAGGCAGAACAAATGATCTCGTCATTTTTGAAATTACTTTAAAACGGCCAGGAATCAGAGAAAACCATCAACATGAAAATGTTTTGCATTTTCTGTAGCTTTTCAGCGGTATATTATTTGCCTCATTCCGATAAAGTTTGTAGAAATTACGGAGAAAATACGTTTTTAGACATTTTCAAAATTGACTTAAAACCATAAGGAATTGGGAGAAACAATATATACAAAAAAGTTTCGCATTTGTTCAAGCTTTCCAACGCCATCTTATTTGCTGCATTCGGACGTACGGTTAAAAAATTAGCTTGAAAATATGAACTCGGTGGAACTTGTATCGTTTTTTAAAGTACTTTTAAACCGTTCAAAATTAGAAAAAACTTTTAACATGAAAAAGTAGCGCATTTTCATAAGCTTTCCAATGCCATATTATTTGCCTCAATTGGATTAGCCGTTTAGGAATGACATCGAAAATACGAACTCGGGTGTTCAGTTTACGAAATTCTACGATTTTCCAAATTATTCTTTATCTATAGGGAATTAGAGAAAACTTTAAACATGCGCAAGGAGCGGTTTTGCAGCAGCTTTCCAACGCCATATTATTTGCCTCATTTCGATAAACGGTTTAGAAATGCGATCGAAAATACGATTCACGTTTTTTGTATGAAGAAAAAACGGTTTTCAAAACTGCTCTTAAGCCGCTTACATTTTGTCAAAAATTTAATTTGGGTCATGATACTAGTGTCCATAGATTTTGAACGGTATATTGCAAGCCCCATTTAGGCAATGTTGGCGGAAGTTCAACCTAGCAGTGGGAGAAGTTCAGGTCGAACAACTCAGGCAGTAAAATTGCAAAAAACACAATTTCATCACGATCCGAGAGCAAAATCCGCCAACGAGCTAGATTCCTATTTAAAACCAGTATTTAGTTGCTAAAAAACGTTTCTAGATTGCACTAACATCATATAGAACATGACTAAACAGAATAATTCGCGGGGGAAGCCACGGTTGCGAAGATAGACCGAAGGTCGGGTTCGTATAGAGGGAAGTCCAGGTGCATTACTCAGGCAGTACATGTTGTGATCAGAATATTATTCTGATCCCGTGATCAGAATAGTGTTTATGTGGACGACGTCACACTGAGAGGGCCCTAAGAATATATCTCCATCATCGGAGGGGTAAATTCCACTCTTGAGATATCCGACCACTTGTCAAACATTCCGATGAATGTGTAAACTGTCGTTATGATCATCGTGTTAAAGGTGACGTTTGAGCAACCCCAAAGCCCACTGTACGGTAAGAAGGGACTATGATGCTATCATGGTCTAAGGAGAAAAATCACATGTTAATACTCCATGTTATTACAATTGATTACAGGCGATATTAACTCAATTCATAATGGACCAGATTGGGTCGTCAATATGACCATTCTTCTAATGTCATAATCTCAATGTTGTTTTAGGATCATCGTTACACTTAACGATATCCTAGGATCTGGAAAACGTGATCACTAACAACACTTGAGCTAGTCCCAGAGGCAAGACCAGGAAACTTTTATTTAACCGCTTATCATTCCACACATGCATATGAGTTTTCCACTGAACCACATATTTCGGATCATAGGAGTTATAGCATATAATATAAGCTCTATAATTATGAATACGGAAGTATAACAATACAAATATTATTGCCTCTAGGGCATATTTCCAACATTCTTCCACTTGCACTAGAGTCAATAATCTAGTTTACATAGTCTCTTTAACACCTATGGCTATCCGGTGTTGCTCATGGTTTGCTCTGGTAGAGCCTTCGTCATCGGGTCTGACACATTCCAATCCGTGTTAATCTTGAGAATCTTCACATATTCCTTCTCAACATATTGTCGGACGATGTGATACTTGCGTTCAATGTGGCTGGTCTTCATGGGTGATTTTGGTTCCTTTGCTTGAGCAACAGCTCCACTATTAACACAATAGGGAGCCATTGGATTCATAACAATTGGGACAACACCAATTTCTTCAAGAAACTTCTTGATCCAGAATGCCTCCTTTGAAGCTTCTGAAGTCGCAATATACTCCGCTTCTTTTGTAGAATTCGGAACAATGTTTTGTTCGAAACTCTTCCAAACAAATGCACCATTAAGTGTGAAAACATAACCTGATTGAGATTTATAGTCATCTATATCAGTCATGAATCTAGCATCTCCGCAACCATTTACAACGAGTTCTTCATCCCCTCCATAAACAAAGAGCATGTCCTTCGTTCTCCTGAGGTACTTAATAATAGTGATTTATGTTTCCGTGCCCCTGGTTCCTTAGTTGTGCTCAGTTTCGTCCAAGCCAACTAACTTTGCTCACTTTTCCCATCCCACTCCGCCACCTGCTCACAGAAGGTCAAACTGAGCACTGCCGTCCAGTTAACACCATTGACCATTACATCCTGACTAGTGGGCCGACATGATATCCTGACAGGTGGGGCAACCTACTTCCTGCATGAAGTTTTTTAACACGTAATAGAAGGAGAGAGATGCAATTGGTAATAAAAAAGTTGTTGTGCAATGTTTTAAGGTAGAAATAACTAAGTAATGACCATTTGATAAACAATCATCAACGAAATATGCTTATGTTAAGGCAGGTAGATCCCCCGTGCAAGGCTGAACCCTCCTTGCTCCCCTCTTCTTTCTCAGCGACGGACGCGGAGCTACCGTTTTCAGTTGCGATGAATGAGGTGAGGTAATTCGGAACCCTACTCCGTGTTGATTTAGATCTGACCATGGTGCCTCTATTTTTGGATGATTTGGAATCTAGATTGTGTGTGTGTGTGGGGGGGGGCAGGTGGGCTGAATGAGATGGAACCAACATTGACAAACTAGGGGGATGGTGCCGCAAGGGTTGCTACCGTTGATTGGAATTTAGTAGAATTAGATGACCCTACATATTTGTTCACTTCACCAATGGCCAATACTGAGATGGTAATTTTTTTGGCATTCCAGTAGAAGATAGAGATAATGAGGAGGGGGGATCGAGTTTGCTGTTGATGCTAACATAGATTCATTCGAAGATGTGGATGGATAGTTGATGGAAGATGCTGCAGATGGTGTTGATGATGCACATGATGATGAGATGGTAAATGTCTATGACAAAGAAAACCCTATTATGAAGCGGGGAAGTTGTGGCCAAACATGGACGAGTTTAGGATGTGTTTCAAGATTTATGCGGTCAAGCATGAGTTTGATGCCAAGACTAAGTGGACTGATATAAAGAAGTTTTATGCGATGTGTAGAGGTTTTGATGAAAATGCCAAGCCTTGCAAGTGGTGCATATCTTCTAGACGCCAATCTGATGGAAGTACCATCAGGGTTAATCAAATTCCACATCGACATACTTGTATTACAAGTTCACAAAGAGTATCAACCATGACATCACACATTTGGGTTGCAGAAAAGATCACTCCTATTTTAGCCAAGAAACCAAGCACTACTGCCAAAAAACTTTTAGCAGACTTAGAAAATCAGTACCCTATTAAGTTGAAATATACCACAGCGTGGAAGGCAAAACAAAGCGCAATGAAACAATTATATGGTGATTGGGCAAATACCTTTAGGATGCTTTATAAATTCAAAGCAGAGGTGGAGAAGAGGTCACCTGGCAGTGTTGTTGAGATAGATACTGAGGTAACAAAGGATGGCAAAGTCGTTTTCTCTAAGTTCTTTATGGTTTTAAAGCCTTACATCGATGGCTTCAAAACAGGGTGCCATCCATATTTGAGCATAGGCTCTTCTTCGTTAACTGACAAGTGGAATGGTCAATTGACATCATGCAATGCTCTAGATGGCTACAATTGGATGTTCCCTGTTGCTATTGGCTTACTTTAGTCAAAGACAGAGGTTTCATGGACATGGTTCATGATGTAGATGAAAAGATGCATAGGGCCAGTGTCACCTTTGGCTTCCACACATATGCATGTAAAGAGCTAGAAACTGCAGTCAAGAATGTTTTTCCCCATGCTGAGCAGAGGGAGTGCTTCGGCCATATGTGGATGAATTTGATCAAAGAAATCAGCGAGGAAGAATTTGAGCACATGTGGCTAGTAGCAAGATCTTATACTACCCAGACACATTCATATCATCTTGGTAAGATAATGGGAGCATGCAGTGAGTTTGTTCCATGGATGAACACCTACCATTCTCTGTTATGGTACATGCCAGGATTTAACACTGTCATCAAGTGTGATTATATCAACAACAACTTGGCAGAGAGTTTTAACAACAAGGTGAAGCAGTTTATAAACTTGCCTATGCATGACATGATTGACCAAATAAGGATCATGATCATGCGTTTTTGGGAATTGAGAAGAAGGTGATTGTCTTAAAGGGGATAAGCTTCCTGTAGTGGTACAACATGTGGTCAACAAGAGTAAAAATGTCACACATTTTTCTGTTGAAAAATCTACAGTGTGAGGTGCTGAAGTTAGAGATACAAAGTCTGGAAGGAGGCATGTTGTTAACACTGAAATGCATGACTACACTTGCTTAGAGTGGCAACACACTGGGAAACCATGTGAGCATGCTATGCTTTTCTTGGCTTCCCGCATGAATATAAGAATGAACCAATATTTCCATGAATATTACTCGGTGGCAAGATTGGCTGTGTATGCAGCTCCAATGCCAGCACTTAATATCAGTCTCAATGGCCTGAAGTGGAAATCAAAATTTCCATGTGTCCTCCCTTAATGAAAAGAAAGACTGGCATGCCTAAGGAGAGTGCATTCAAGGCATCGTTTGAGAAAGGTGAGTGTAGTAAGAAGGGAGAGAAAGATCCAAAGCCTAAAAGGTCCCAAAAAGGTAACAAGAATAGATGCAAGATGTGCTAGGAACTTGGGCACCGAAAAGAATCTCCAAAACATCGTTACACTCCTGAAAGGCCAAAGTATGTTCATGTTTGTGATGTTTTTTGATTTGGCTATTTTTTCTATTACTAACCAAATGACATGCTTTGTTTGTCAGGAGGAAGCATGCAGGCCAGCCCTTGGTTAATTCAACATTGCAAACTGAAGCTAGTCCACTGAAGAAAACCAAGAGCATTAGTAAGCTTTGTGTTGTGAAATCAAGAGCAAGCTATCGTAAGAAGTGAAAACTATTGGGTTATGAGTCTCATTTTGTGTGATGTAATGCTACTTGTATTTTGATGTGTGCCGCACTTTGAAAACTATGCACCATGTTCCAAATTTGAGGCAGATTTCAAATTTGAACCAACTTTCAAATTTCAGGCACATTTCAAATTTGTACTTTGATGTGTATTGATGTTCCAGTTCATTCTCAACTTTTATGCATGTTAGGTGATCAATCCGAGCACTTTTGTGAAGTAAATAACATATTCATGAAAAATGAGCTCAAAATGAGCTCCAAAGCTAGGGTAAACAACCGTATTTCTAAGCTTTTTTTTCCGAACTTCTCCAAATGAGCTAAAAAATTCTTACCATCTAGTGCGCAAATATAGACCCATGCCCATTATGGGATCGTTTGGACAAACTATGCCATTGTTAATCCTAAACCCTAGCTCATTCCCCTTGAAAACCATACAACCTTGTCTGTGATAGCTAAGTTATGTGAAGGGAATTTCATGAAAATATCCATAGTCGTGATTTCTTATTTTTCCTAGCAACTTAGTAACATAAAAGGATGATGTGCGGAAGTTTCATCTTTTTCAATTTTTTAATTAGTTATGCTCAACCCTAACCTTTGAAACCCTCTCAAAATCCCTCAAACCCCTCTCAAAACCCTGCACCATCAGGGCCGTTGGATCACTATTCGGGGACGGTTTAGATCAGGCGCTAGGGTTTGCCATGGTCGATCCGCGAGAGGAGACCTGATTGTCTTGAGCAGACATTTTTTTCTAGGAAAGGCTAGAGCGGACGTGAGTGGCCCACCTGGCAGCGACAACAGGGACAAACGACAGTGGCCGCAGGCTGGACACCTTTTCTAAAACACATTCATTCGTGGAGGCACACTCGTTGGACCGATGGGCCGTCGTAGAAAGGCCTAAGTCTTGGCCTGCCATGCTTGCACGTGATATGCCCATTTTGCATCATGTTTATATATTGATATTTATTGCATTATGGACTGCTATTAAACTTTATGATGCTATTCTCATGCCTTTTCTCCCTTATTTTGCAAGATTCACATGAAGAGGGAGAACACAGACAACTGGAATTCTGGACCGAAAAGGAGCAAATATGAGATACCTATTTTGCACAACTCCAAAGGTCCTAAAACTTTACGGAGAATTATTTTTGAATATCTAAAAATATTGGGCGAAGAAACACAAGGAGGGGACCCACCAGGTGGCCACAAGCCTGGGGGCGCGCCCTATCCCTAGGGCGCCCCCCTGAGCTTGTGGGCCCCCTGGCCAGCCTCCGGTGCCCATCTTCTGCTATATGAAGGGTTTTGACCTAGAAAAAATGGAGACAAGACTTTTGGGATGAAGTGTCGCCGTCTCAAGGTGGAACCTGAGCAACAGTAATCTTAGGGCTCCAGTGGAGCGATTCCGCCAGGGAAACTTCCCTCTGGGAGGGGGAAATCGAAGCCATCGTCATCATCAATGATCCTCTCATCATGGGAGGACCAATCTTCATCAACATATTCACCGGTGCCATGTCAACTCAAACCCTAGTTAATCTATTGTATTCAGTCTTTGTCACAAAACCTCATATTGGTACTTGTGGGTTGCTAGTAGTGTTGATTACTCCTTGTAGTTGATGATAGTTGGTTTATTTGGTGTAAGATCATATGTTCAGATCCTTAATGATATTTAATACCCATCCGACCTTGAACATGAATATGTTTTGTGAGTAGTTACTTTTGTTCCTGAGGACATGGGAGAAGTCTTGTTATAAGTAATCATGTGAATTTGGTATCCGTTCGATATTTTGATGAGATGTATGTTGTCTTTCCTCTAGTGGTGTTATGTGAACATTGACTACATGACACTTCACCATGATTTGGGCCTAGGTGAAGGCATTGGGAAGTAGCAAGTAGATGATGGGTTGCTAGAGTGATAGAAGCTTAAACCCTACTTTATGTGTTGCTTTGTAAGAGGCTAATTTGGATCCACATGTTTAATGCTATGGTTAGATTTATCTTAATTCTTCTTTCATAGTTGCGGATGCTTGCGAGAGGGGTTAATAATAAGTGGGAGGCTTGTCCAAGTAAGGACAACACCCAAGCACCGGTCCACCCACATATCAAATTATCAAAGTAACGAACGCGAATCATATGAGCATGATGAAAACTAACTTGATGATAATTCCCATGTATCCTAGGGAGTGCTTTGCTTTATATAAGAGCTCGTCCAGGCTTGTCCTTTGCTAGAAAAAGGATCGGGCCACCTTGCTGCACCTTTGCTACACTTGTTACTTGTTACCCACTACGAATTATCTTGCTACCAAACTATTTGTTACCGATAATTTCAGTGCTTGCAGAGAATACCTTGCTGAAAACCGCTTGTCATTTCCTTCTGCTCCTCATTGGGTTCGACACTCTTACTTATCGAAAGGACTACGATTGATCCCCTATACTTGTGGGTCATCAAGACTCTTTTCTGATTCCGTTCCTGGGGAGTGAAGCGCCTTTGGTAAGGAAACATTTATATTATGTGCTGAAATTTACTATTACTTGTTACTGTGGAAAACCATCCTTTGAGGGGTCGTTTTGGGGTATCTTCACCCTGAATGGAAGCACAAAGAGTTTCTCCTCAACCTACTGCACCTAATTAAAATATTTATTATGAAATTCCTTCGGGTATGATAGAGAAACTACTAGCTAATCCTTATGCAGGAGATGAAACACTACATCCTGATTTGCACCTAATCTATGTGGATGAAGTTTGTCCATTATTTAAGCTTGCAGGTTTACACGGAGATGAAGTTAATAAGAAAGTCATCCCTTTATCTTTGAAGGGAAATGCATTGATATGGTATAGGCTATGTGACAATATTGGAGCTTGGGATTGGAATCGATTGAAATTGGAATTTCATCAAAAGTTTTATCCTATGCATCTGGTTCATCGCGATCGGAATTTTATATATATATATATATATATATATTTTGGCCTCGTGATGGAGAAAGTATCGCTCAAGCTTGGGGGAGGCTTAAGTCAATGATGTATTCATGCCCCAATCATGAGCTCTCAAGAGAAATTATCATTCAGAATTTTTATGCTCGGCTTTCTCGTAATGATCAATGCATGCTGCTTACTTCTTGTACTAGTTCTTTTATAATGAAGAAATTTAGATGGGATCTTTTGGAAAGAAACACAACTCTAAAGATTGGGAACTAGATAAAGGTAAAGATTCAGGTATAAAACTTGAGTTTGATTGTGTTAAATCTTTTATGGATACCGATGTTTTTCACAAGTTTAGCACTAAATTTGGACTTGACTCTGAGATAGTAGCTTATTTTTGTGAATCTTTTGCTACTCATGTTGATCTCCCCAAGGAGAAGTGGTTTAAATATCATCTCCCGTTGATATAGAAATAGAAGAACCTACTAAATCTAAAGAAGAAATTATTACTTATAGTGTTAATCCAGTTATTCCTACTGCTTATATTGAGAAACCACATATTCCTGTTAGGAAAAAAGATCATGCTAGTGTTTCAACTGTGGTCAACAAAAGTTATATAAGAACACCGACACCCTCTGAACAAATTAAAGTTGAGCCTAATGTTGATATGGTTAAAGATCTCTTGGTTGATAATATTGATGGGCATGTTATTTATTTCTGTGGTGAAGCGGTTAGAATTGCTAAACCCGACGATAAAGTTATAAACCTGTCGTTGGCATGCCTGTTGTCTATGTTAAAATAGGAGATCATTGTTATCATGGCTTATGTGATTTGGGTGCTAGTGTGAGTGCTATCCTGTTTAATCTATATCAAGAAATTATGAATGATATTGCACCTGCTGAGATAGAAGATATTGATGTTACTATTAAACTTGCGAATAGAGATACTATAACATCACTTGGGATTGTTAGAGATGTTGAAGTCTTGTGTGGGAAAATAAAATGCCCTACTTATTTTCTAGTTCTTGGTTATCCACAAGATGATTTTTGTCCCATTATATTTGGTAGACCTTTCCTGAATACGGTTAATGCTAAGATTGATTGCACTAAGGAAATTGTCACTGTTAATTTTGGTGATGTATCTCATGAGTTTAATTTCTCCAAATTCCGTAGACAACCTCGTGATAAAGAATTGTCTAGTAAATATGAAATTACTGGTCTTGCTTCTATTGCCATGCCTCCTACTAATACGTTAGAACAATACATGCTCGACCATGAAAATGATATGCATATGAACAAAATAAAAGAAATGGATGATATATTATTTAAACAAATGCCTATTTTGAAACATAATTTGCCCGTTGAGACTCTTGGAAATCCTCTTCCACCCAAGAGTGACCCCGTGTTCAAGCTTAAGCAATTGCCTAATACTTTGAAATATGCCTACCTTGATGAAAAGAGGATATATCCTGTTATTATTAGTGCTAACCTTTCAGATATTATGAGAAAGCACCATGCCGCTATTGGATATACTCTTGATGATCTTAAGGGAATTAGTCCCACTCTATGTCAGCACAAGATTAATATGGAGCCTGATGCTAAGCTAGTTGTTGATCACCAGTGACGATTAAATCCTAAGATGAAGGAAGTGGTAAGAAATGAAATATTAAAGCTTCTGTAAGCAGGTAGAATCTATCCTATAACTGATAGTAGATGGGTAAGTCATGTTCATTGTGGTCCTAAGAAGGGAGGTATTACTGTTGTTGTTGGGGAACATAGTAATTTTAAAAAAATTCCTATGCACACGCAAGATCATTGTGATGCATAAAAACAAGAGAGGAGATTATGTCTACGTACCCTCGTAGACCGAAAGCGGAAGCGTTTATCAATGCGGTTGATGTTATCGTACACCTTCATGATCCGTCCCGATCAAGTACATAATGTACGACACCTTCGCGTTCAGCGCACGTTCAGCTTGATGACATCCTCACCTTCTTGATCCAGCAAGACAGGCTAAGTAGTAGATGAGTTCCGGCAGCACGACGGCATGGTGACGGTGTTGGTGAAGAACAATCTCCGCAGGGCTTCGCCTAAGCACTACGGAAACTATGAAGGAGGATAAACTAGAGGGGACAGGGTTGCCGGCACACGGCTTGGTGTTTCTTGATGTGTCTTGGGTGCTAGCCCTACCCCTCTACTTATATGTTGAACCCTGGGGTCGAAACTTGGAGTAAAAGCCTCCACAAAGTCGGTTTCACCCGAAAGGCAAGAGTCCTTCTCGGACTCCAGGGCCAGACGCCAGGGTTCCCGGCGTCTGGACCCAGACGCCAGGGACCCTGGCGTCTGGCCCTGGACTCCGCAAAACTTCCTTTTGCGCTTTCCAAAAACCTTGTGGGCTTTCCCCTCTGGCCCAAATAAAGTGTTCTCGTACCCAAACATTTCGAGAAACATCCGGAACCCCTTCCGGTGAATTCCGGAACCCTTCCGGAGACCAAACACTATTATCCCATATATCAAACTTTATCTCCGGACCATTTTGGAGTTCCTCGTCATGTCCGTGATCTTATCCGGAACTCCGAACAACATTTGGTTACCAACATACATAACTCATAAATACTATATCATCAACAAACGTTAAGCGTGTGGACCCTACGGGTTCGAGAACTATGTAGACATGACCGAAACACTTCTCTGGTCAATAACCAATAGCGGAACCTGGATGCCCATATTGGCTCCTACATATTCTATGAAGATCTTTATCGGTCGAACCGCATAACAACATACGTTGTTCCCTTTGTCATCGGCATGTTACTTGCCCGAGATTCGATCGTCGGTATCTCAATACCTAGTTCAATCTCGTTACCGGCAAGTCTCTTTACTCGTTCTGTAATGCATCATCCTGTAACTAACTGATTAGTTACTTTGCTTGCAAGGCTTATAGTGATGTGCATTACCGAGAGGGCCCAGAGATACCTCTCCGACAATCGGAGTGACAAATCCTAATCTCGATCTATGCCAACTCAACAAGTACCATTGGATACACCTGTAGAGCACCTTTATAATCACCTAGTTACGTTGTGACATTTGGTAGCACACAAAGTGTTCTTCCGGTAATCGGGAGTTGCATAATCTCATAGTCATAGGAACATGTATAAGTCATGAAGAAAGCAATAGCAGTAAACTAAAACGATCAAGTGCTAAGCTAACGGAATGGGTCAAGTCAATCACATCATTCTCCTAATGATGTGATCCCGTTTATCAAATGACAACTCATGTCTATGGTTAGGAAACATAACCATCTTTGATCAACGAGCTAGTCAAGTAGAGGCATACTAGTGACACTCTGTTTGTCTATGTATTCACACATGTATCATGTTTCCGATTAATACAATTCTAGCATGAATAATAAACATTTATAATGATATAAGGAAATAAATAATAATTTTATTATTGCCTCTAGGGCATATTTCCTTCAGTCTCCCACTTGCGCTAGAGTCAATAATCTAGATTACATAGTAATGATTCTAATACCCATGGATTCTTGGTGCTGATCATGTTTTGCTCGTGAGAGAGGCTTAGTCAACAGGTCTGCGACATTCAGATCTGTATGTATCTTGCAAATCTCTATGTCTCCCACTTGGACTTGATCGTGGATGGAATTGAAGCGTCTCTTGATGCGCTTGGTTCTCTTGTGAAATCTGGATTCCTTTGCCAAGGCAATTGCACCAGTATTGTCAGAAAAGATTTTCATTGGACCCGATGCACTAGGTATGACACCTAGATCGGATATGAACTCCTTCATCCAGACTCCTTCATTTTCTGCTTCCGAAGCAGCAATGTACTCTTCTTCACACGTAGATCCCGCCACGACGCTTTGTTTAGAACTACTCCAACTAACAGCTCCACCGTTCAACATAAACACGTATCCGATTTGCGATTTAGAATCGTCCGGATCAATGTCAAAGCTTACATCAACGTAACCATTTACGATGAGCTCTTTGTCACCTCCATAAATGAGAAACATATCCTTAGTCCTTTTCAGGTATTTCAGGATGTTCTTGACCGCTGTACAGTGATCCACTCCTGGATTACTTTGGTACCTCCCTCCTAAACTAATAGCAAGGCACACATCAGTTCTGGTACATAGCATTGCATATATGATAGAGCCTATGGCTGAAGCATAGGGAACATCTTTCATTTTCTCTCTATCTTCTACAGTGGTCGGGCATTGAGTCTTACTCAACTTCACACCTTGTAACACAGGCAAGAATCCTTTCTTTGCCTGATCCATTTTGAACTTCTTCAAAACTTTGTCAAGGTATGTGCTTTGTGACAGTCCAATTAAGCGTCTTGATCTATCTCTATAGATCTTGATGCCCAATATGTAAGCAGCTTCACCGAGGTCTTTCATTGAAAAACTCTTATTCAAGTATCCTTTTATGCTATCCAGAAATTCTATATCATTTCCAATCAACAATATGTCATCCACATGTAATATTAGAAATTCTACAGAGCTCCCACTCACTTTCTTGTAAATACAGGCTTCTCCAAAAGTCTGTATAAAACCATATGCTTTGATCACACTATCAAAACGTTTATTCCAACTCCGAGAGGCTTGCACCAGTCCATAAATGGATCACTGGAGTTTGCACACTTTGTTAGCACCCTTTGGATCGATAAAACCTTTCAGGTTGCATCATATACAACTCTTCTTCCAGAAATCCATTCAGGAATGCAGTCTTTACATCCATTTGCCAAATTTCATAATCATAAAATGCGGCAATAGCTAACATGATTCGGAGGACTTAAGCATCGCTACGGGTGAGAAGGTCTCATCGTAGTCAACTCCTTGAACTTGTCGAAAACCTTTCGCAACAAGTCGAGCTTTGCAGACAGTAACATTACCATCAGCGTCTGTCTTCTTCTTGAAGATCCATTTATTCTCGATGGCTTGCCGATCATCGAGCAAGTCAACCAAAGTCAACACTTTGTTCTCATACATGGATTCCATCTCAGATTTCATGGCCTCAAGCCATTTTGCGGAATGTGGGCTCATCATCGCTTCCTCATAGTTCGTAGGTTCGTCATGGTCTAGTAACATGACCTCCAGAATAGGATTACCGTACCCCTCTGGTGCGGATCTTACTCTGGTTGACCTACGAGGTTCGGTAGTAAATTGATCTGAAGTTTCATGATCATCATCATTAGCTTCCTCACTAATTGGTGTAGGTGTCACAGAAACCGGTTTCTGTGATGGACTACTTTCCAATAAGGGAGCAGGTACAGTTACCTCATCAAGTTCTACTTTCCTCCCACTCACTTCTTTTGAGAGAAACTCCTTCTCTAGAAAGGATCCATTCTTAGCAACAAAAGTCTTGCCTTCGGATCTATGATAGAAGGTGTACCCAACTGTCTCTTTTGGGTATCCTATGAAGACACATTTCTCCGATTTGGGTTCGAGCTTATGAGGTTGAAGCTTTTTCACATAAGCATCGTAGCCCCAAACTTTAAGAAACGACAACTTTGGGTTCTTGCCAAACCACAGTTCATAAGGAGTCATCTCAACGGATTTAGATGGTGCCCTTTTTAACGTGAATGCAACCATCTCTAAAGCATAACCCCAAAATGATAGCGGTAAATCAGTAAGAGACATCATAGATCGCACCATATCTAGTAAAGTACGATTACGACGTTCGGACACACCATTACGCTGTGGTGTTCCGGGTGGCGTGAGTTGCGAAACTATTCCGCATTGTTTCAAATGAAGACCAAACTCGTAACTCAAATATTCTCCTCCATGATCAGATTGTAGAAACTTTATTTTCTTATTACGATGATTTTCCACTTCACTCTAAAATTATTTAAACTTTTCAAATGTTTCAGATTTATGTTTCATCAAGAAGATATACCCATATCTTACTCAAATCATCTGTGAAGGTCAAAAAATAACGATACCCGCCGCGAGCCTCAACACTCATCGGACCACATACATCAGTATGTATTATTTCCAACAAGTCTGTTGCTCGCTCCATTGTTCCGGAGAACGAGTCTTAGTCATCTTGCCCATGAGGCATGGTTCGCAAGCATCAACTGATTCATAATCAAGTGATTCCAAAAGCCCATCAACATGGATTTTCTTCATGCGCTTTACACCAATATGACCTAAACGGCAGGATACCCACAACGTTAAGCACTATCATTATCAACTCTGCATCTTTTAGCTTCAATACTATGAATATGTGTATCTCCACTATCGAGATTCAGAAAGAATAGACCACTCTTTAAGGGTGCATGACCATAAAAGATATTACTCATATAAATAAAACAACCATTATTCTCTGATTTAAATGGCATCAAACAAGATCCAGATATAATGTTCATGCTTAACGTTGGCACCAAATAACAATTATTCAGGTCTAATACTAATCCCGAAGGAAGATGTAGAGGTAGCATGCCGACTGCGATCACATCGACTTTGGAACCATTTCCCACGCGCATCGTCACCTCGTCCTTTGCCAATCTTTGCTTAATCCGTAGTCCCTGTTTCGAGTTGTAAATATTAGCAACATAACCAGTATCAAATACCCAGGCACTACTGCGAGAATTAGTAAGGTACACATCAATAACATGTATATCACATATACCTTTGTTCACCTTGCCATCCTTCTTATCTGCTAAATACTTGGGGCAGTTCCGCTTCCAGTGACCAGTCTGTTTGCAGTAGAAGCACTCAGTCTCAGGCTTAGGTCCAGACTTGGGTTTCTTCTCTTGAGCAGCAACTTGTTTGCCGTTCTTCTTGAAGTTCCCTTTATTCCTCCCTTTACCTTTTTCTCGAAACTGGTGGTCTTGTTAACCATCAACATTTGATGCTCCTTCTTGATTTCTACCTCCGCAGCCTTTAGCATTGCGAAGAGCTTGAGAATTGTTTTATTCATCCATTGCATGTTATAGTTCATCACAAAGATCTTGTAGCTTGGTGGCAGTGATTGAAGAACTCTGTCAATGACACTATCAACAGGAAGATTAACTCCCAGTTGAGTCATGTGGTTATGGTACCCAGACATTCTGAGTACATGTTCACTGACAGAACTATTCTCCTCCATCTTGGAGCTGTAGAACTTATTGGAGACTTCATATCTCTCAATCCGGGCATTTGCTTGAAATATTAACTTCAACTCCTGGAACATCTCATATTCTCCATGACGTTCAAAACGTCGTTGAAGTCCCGGTTCTAAGCCGTAAAGCATGGCACACTGAACTATCGAGTAGTCATCAGCTTTGCTCTGCCAGACGTTCATAACATCTGGTGTTGCTCCTGCAGCAGGTTTGGTACTTAGTGGTGCTTCCAGGACGTAATTCTTCTGTACAGCAATGAGGATAATCCTCAAGTTACGGACCCAGTCCGTGTAATTGCTACCATCATGTTTCAACTTAGCTTTCTCAAGGAACGCATTAAAATTCAACGGAACAACAACACGGGCCATCTATCTACAACAACATAGACATGCAAAATACTATCAGGTACTAAGTTCATGTAAATTAAGGTTCAGTTAATCAAATTATTAAAGAACTCTCACTTAGATAGACATCGCTCTAATCATCTAAGTGATCACGTGATCCATATCAACTAAACCATGTCCGATCATCATGTGAGATGGAGTAGTTTTTAATGGTGAACATCAATATGTTGATCATATCTTCTATATGATTCAGGCTCGACCTTTCGGTCTCTAGTGTTCCGAGGCCATATCTGCATATGCTAGGATCGTCAAGTTTAACCCGAGTATTCTGCATGTGCAAAACTGGCTTGCACCTATTGTATGTGAACGTAGAGCTTATCACACCCGATCATCACGTGGTGTCTCGGCACGACAAACTTTCGCAATGGTGCATACTCATGGAGAACACTTGTACCTTGAAATTTAGTGAGAGATCATCTTATAATGCTACCGTTGATCTAAGCAAAATAAGATGCATAAAAGATAAACATCACATTCAATCAATATAAGTGATATGATATGGCCATCATCATCTTGTGCTCGTGATCTCCATCTCCGAAGCACTATCATGATCACCATCGTCACCGGCGTGACACCTTGATCTCCATCTTAGCATCGTCGTCGTCTCGCCAACTATTGCTTCTACGACTATCGCTACCGCTTAGTGATAAAGTAAAGCAATTACAGGGCGATTTCATTGCATACAATAAAGCGACAACCATATGGCTCCTGCCAGTTGCCGATAACTCGGTTACAAAACATGATCATCTCATACAACAAATATAGCATCATGTCTTGACCATATCACATCACAACATGCCCTGCAAAAACAAGTTAGACGTCCTCTACTTTGTTGTTGCAAGTTTTACGTGGCTGCTAAGGGCTGAGCAAGAACCGTTCTTACCTACGCATCAAAACCACAACGATAGTTTGTCAAGTTAGTGCTGTTTTAACCTTCTCAAGGACCGGGCGTAGCCACACTCGGTTCAACTAAAGTTGGAGAAACTGACACCCGCCAGCCACCTGTGTGCAAAGCACGTCGGTAGAACCAGTCTCGCATAAGCGTACGCATAATGTCGGTCCAGGCCGCTTCATCCAACAATACCGCCGAACCAAAGTATGACATGCTGGTAAGCAGTATGACTTGTATCGCCCACAATTCACTTGTGTTCTACTCATGCATATAACATCTACGCATAAACTTGGCTCTGATACCACTGTTGGGGAACGTAGTAATTTCAAAAAAATTCCTACGCACACGCAAGATCATGGTGATGCATAGCAACGAGAGAGGAGAGTATGTCTATGTACCCTCGTAGACCGAAAGCAGAAGCGTTTATCAACGCGGTTGATGTTGTCGTACACCTTCATGATCCGTCCCGATCAAGTACCGAACATACGACACCTCCGTGTTCAGCACAAGTTCAGCTCGATGACGTCCTCGCCTTCTTGATCCAGCAAGATGGGCGAAGTAGTAGATGAGTTCTGACAGCATGACTGCGTGGTGACGGTGTTGGCGAAGAACAATCTCCGCAGGGCTTCGCCTAAGCACTACAGAAACTATGACGGAGGATAAACTAGAGGGGACGGGGTTGCTGGCACACGACTTGGTGTTTCTTGATGTGTCTTGGGTGCTAGCCCTACCCCTCTATTTATATGTTGAGCCTTGGGGTCGAAACTTGGAGTAAAAGCCTCCACAAAATCGGTTTCACCCGAAAGGCAAGAGTCCTTCTTGGACTCCAGGGCCAGACGCTAGGGACCCTGGCGTCTGGCCGCTAGACTCCGCAAAACTTCCTTTTGCGCTTTCCAAAAACCTTGTGGGCTTTCCCCTTTGTCCCAAATAAAGTGTTCACGTACCCACACATTTCCGGAAACATCCGAAACCCCTTCCGGAGACCAAACACTATTATCCCATATATCAAACTTTATCTCTGGACCATTCCGGAGTTCCTCGTCATGTCCGTGATCTTATCCGGAACTCTGAACAACATTCGGTTACCAACATACATAACTCATAAATACTATATCGTCAACGAACATTAAGCGTGCGGACCCTATGGGTTCAAGAACTATTTAGACATGACCGAGACACTTCTCTGGTCAATAACCAATAGCGGAACCTGAATGCCCATATTGGCTCCTACATATTATACGAAGATCTTTATCGGTCGAACCGTATAACAACATACGTCGTTCCCTTTGTCATCGGCATGTTACTTGCCCGAGATTCGATCGTCGGTATCTCAATACCTAGTTCAATCTCATTACCGGCAAGTCTCTTTACTCATTCTGTAATGCATCATCCTGCAACTAACTCATTAGTTACTTTGCTTGCAAGGCTTATAGTGATGTGCATTACCGAGAGGGCCTAGAGATACCTCTCCGACAATCGGAGTGACAAATCCTAATCTCGATCTATGCCAACTCAATAAGTACCATTGGAGACACCTGTAGAGCACCTTTATAATCACCCAGTTATGTTGTGACATTTGGTAGCACATAAAGTGTTCTTTCGGTAATCGGGAGTTGCATAATCTCATAGTCATAGGAACATGTATAAGTCATGAAGAAAGCAATAGCTGTAAACTAAAACGATCAAGTGCTAAGCTAACGGAATGGTTCAAGTCAATCACATCATTCTCCTAATGATGTGATCCCGTTTATCAAATGACAACTCATGTCTATGGTTAGGAACCATAACCATCTTTGATCAATGAGCTAGTCAAGTAGAGGCATACTAGTGACATTCTGTTTGTCTATGTATTCACACATGTATCATGTTTCCGATTAATACAATTCTAGCATGAATAATAAACATTTATCATGATATAAGGAAATAAATAATAACTTTATTATTGCCTCTAGGGCATATTTCCTTCAGTTGTCCCTAATGATAAAAATGAACTTATCCCAGAAAGAATTATAACAAGTTATAGGATGGTAATTAATTTTAGAAAACTAAACAAAGCTACTAGGAAAGATCATTACCTTTTACCATTTATTGATCAAATGCTAGAAAGGTTATCAAAACATACACACTTATGTTTTCTAGATGGATACTCGGGTTTTTCGCAGATACCTGTGTCTCAAGAGGATCAAGAAAAAACTACTTTTACATGCCCTTTTGGTACTTTTGCTTATAGAGGTATGCCTTTTGGTTTATGTAATGCACCTGCTACCTTTCAAAGATGTATTACCGCTATATTCTCTGCATTTTGTGAAAAGATTGTTGAGGTTTTCATGGATGATTTTTCTGTTTACATGATTGCTTAAGCAATCTTGATCGTGTTTTGCAGAGATGTGAAGAAACTAATCTTGTCTTGAATTGGGAGAAGTGCCACTTTATGGTGAATGAAGGTATTGTCTTGGGGCATAAAATTTCCGAAAGAGGTATTGAATTTGATAAAGCTAAATTTGATGCAATTGATAAAATGCCATGTCCTAAGGATATCAAAGGTATAAGAAGTTTCCTTGGTCATGCTGGTTTCTATAGGAGATTTATTAAAGAATTCTCTAAAATTTCTAGGCCTCTTACCAATCTCTTACAAAAATATGTTCCATTAGTTTTTGATGAAGATTGTGTAGAAGCATTTGAAATACTTAAGAAAATCTTAATCTCTGCACCTATTATTCAACCACCTGATTGGAGCTTACCCTTTGAGATTATGTGTGACGCTAGTGATTATGCTGGTGGTGCTGTTCTAGGACAAAGAGTTGATAAGAAATTAAATGTTATTCATTATGCTAGTAAAAACTGAGACAATGCTTGATGAAATTATGCTACCATCGAGAAATAATTCTTAGCGGTTGTGTTTGCATGTGATAAGTTCAAATCTTACATTGTTCATTCTAAAGTAACTATGCAAGCTGATCATGATGCTAGTAAATACCTTATGGAAAAGAAAGATGCTAAACCTAGACTCATTAGGTGGGTTCTTTTGTTACAAGAATTTGACTTGCATATTACTGATAGGAAGGGAGCTGAGAATCCAGTAATCGACAACCTGTCTAGGCTAGAAAATATTCTTGATAACCCACTACCTATTGATGATAGCTTTCCTGATGAACAATCAGCTGTTACAAATGCTTCTCGTAATACTCCTTGGTATGCAGACTATGCTAATTATATTGTTGCTAAATTTATACCACCTAGTTTCACATACCAACAAAACAAAAAGTTTTTCTTCAATTAAAGACATTACTTTTGGGATGACCCACATCTTTATAAAGTGGGAGTAGATGGTATTATTAGATGTTGTATACCTGAGCATGAATAGGAACAAATCCTACGGAAGTGTCACTCCGAGGCATACGGAGGACACCATGTGGGAGACAGAACTGCACACAAGGTATTACAATCAGGGTTTTATTGGCCTACTCTTTTCAAAGATGCACGTAAGTTTGTTTTATCCTGTGATGAATGTCAAAGATTTGTTAATATTGGTAGACGTCAGGAAATGCCTACGAACTATTCCCTTGTAACCGAACCATTTGATATTTGTGGATTTGATTGTATGGGACCTTTTCCTTCCTCCAATGGTATACTCATATTTTAGTTGCTGTTGATTACGTTACTAAGTGGGTGGAAGCTATTCCAACTAGTAGTGCTGATCACAACACTTCTACTAAAATGCTTAAAGAAGTTATTTTCTCGAGGTTTGGAGTCCCTAGATATTTAATGATAGATGGTGGTTCACACTTTATTCATGGTGCTTTGCGTAAGCTTCTTTCCAAATATGATGTTAACCATAGAATTGCATCTCCTAATCACCCTCAATCTTGTGGTCAAGTAGAATTAAGTAATAGAGAAATAGAATTAATTTTGCAAAATACTGTCAATATATCTAGAAAAAATTGGTCTAAGAATCTTGACAATGCATTATGGGCTTATAAAACTGCTTATAAAAATCCTATGGGTATGTCTCCTTATAAAATGGTTTATGGAAAAGCATGCCATTTGCCTCTTGAATTAGAACATAAAACTTATTGGGCAATTAAAGAGCTCAACTATGATTTTAAACTTGCCGGTGAAAAGAGGTTATTTGATATTAGCTCACCTGATGAATGGAGAACCCAAGCCTAAGAAAATGCTAAACTGTTTAAAGAAAAGGTCAAAAGATGGCACGATAAAAGAATACAAAAGCGGGAATCTAATGTAGGTGACCAAGTCTTGCTATATAATTCCCGTTTAAGATTTTTTGCAGGAAAACTCCTCTCCAAATGGGAAGGACTCCACATTATCGAATAAGTTTATCAGTCCGGTGCTATCAAGATCAACAACACCGAAGGTGTGATAGCCTGGCTTATTAGGGATGATAGACTACTCATATCAATAAGGAATTCCTTCTTTTCCAGGAGCCCATTCGGACAGAACTCCAAAGTTAAGCGTGCTCAGCTTGGAGTAGTTTCAGGATGGGTGACCAACCGGGAAGTTGCTCCCGGGTGCGTATGAGTGAGGACAAAGTGCGCAGAAAATACTAGTATTGATCTGTGGGGCCAGTCTATATCCCGCCAGGAGTAACGGCCACCGGCGGGTGTGTCCAGGGCGTTACAGAAGGCGCCAACCCAAAGGTGGTGAATGGACAAAGAGTCAAGCATTATATGCCAGGTACGCCAATAAATGTTGAGACTAATACCATTCATTCCATAATACCAGAGGAATACATAAAGGAAACTTTTTAGAATGCTCCAGAACCGTGAAAGGAATAGGTATGTGATACGATAAGTAAACCGACTCCAAAAATTCCACAAAAGAAATTTTACTCCGTTTTGGAATATTTAAAAAATTAGGAAAATCATAAGTAGTCCAGAAAGTGCACAAGCAGGCGACAAGCCTGGGGGGCCCACCTCCCGAGCTTGTGGAGCCCTCGTGTGCCATCCAGACCCCGTTCTCTTCTAGATTACTTGTTTTGCACAGTAAAAATTCATTATATAATCTCCTGAAGGTTTTGACCACCGTATTGTGACAATATCTTGTGTTCTTGTTTCGTGCTATTTCTCTAGCAGATCTGAAAGTATGTCATCACAAGATTCAGATGGAGAGAGCTATGTTGCCCACTATGTTGCAGATCCAAGGATCTTTGGGGAGATATATCCCTATCTATGGTCGACAGATGAGGACGCTGAAGACGTGAGCTCAAATGAAGATGATGTCCCCCTACCTCAACCAGGGGATAGGCATGTGGATTTCAAGAAGTTGAGCCTTCCAAACACAGTAAAGAAAAATCTAAGATCAAATTTCTCCCGCCCCACTTTCTGCGGGAAAGCAAAGGGGCATTATGTCTTGGTTTTGTCACGGCAAATGTCCTGGTGTGATGATTTAGACGTGAAGCCATCGCAAACGGTGATTAGCTTGTTGGGGTTGAGCGGGTCGAGAGACATGAGTTACCCAAGTTTGGCCCCTCACGGTGGAGGTAAAGACATACTCCTGCTTTTCTGCTTATTGCTTCAGTATTGATTACAAGGGAGCGGATTCCCTTGACCTAGCTATCGATTGATTGTAACCTGTAACTATCTGTCCCGGGGACTCACCTTGATATACAAGTCGAGGCCTTTGGGTTTACAAGAGCCCGGGTCATGTTATGACCCATGAATGAGTCCAACTCTAAGTCGCCTTGCTCCTCTAGCAAGTCATCATGTGGTGGCTTATGCTTCTGGGCCGTCACCGCCGTCTTCTAGTTCCGGGCCCTAAGCCGGCCCATCTTGTGAGCCGCCTGTTGGATTTCAGGTTCCGCAGACCCTTGAGAGGTTCGAACTCTAGGGTGCGTACGAAGAACTCAACCTCCCCAGTCTGCCTACTTGCCAAACTCACGGCCTAGCTCGATGAACTAGAAGGAAAATGAGACACAACAGTTTACCCAGGTTCGGGCCACCTTGCGGTGTCAAACCCTACTCCTGCTTTGTGGTGGATTGGCCTTGAGGGGATGAGGACGAACTAGTACAGTGGGAGAACAACCTCAGGAGGAGGTGTGTTCTTGATCTGGTGGGGAGAGGATGATCTCCAGGATTCGGATCCCGATCCCCCTCTATGGTGGTGGCTAAGTCCTATTTATAGTGGCATTGGTCCTCTTCCCAAAATGAAGGTGGGAAGGGTTCCCACAATGGACAAATTCGAAGGGAGACAACTAGTACATGCTATCCTGACAAAAGTAGTCTTCGCCTGCAAAAGCCTCTGGTCGTGACTCCACGATGGGCTCGGCGATGACCTCCATCCTGCCGTCCTGGCGGCCTTGGTCTTGTTGCACCGGAATGGAAACCTTTGGTTGATTCCTCAGGACTCCGCGTCTGCGCTTGCCTCCTTAGCACCAAATAGGAAACTGGTACACTTCACCCGCTGGCGCTCGCCTGGACTTGGTTGTCATGGCTCACGTCATCCAAACCTCACGAGGTGAAGCCCGCATAGAAATCTTCGCTCCCCGGGAGCCAGCCTGAGGAGGCCGCTCCTCGTGGAGGTCTTAGTGTCGTCCGCCTCACAAGGCTTGGCCCCTCACGAGGGTCTTGAGTTGCTGATGCTAAAGCTGGGCCGTAGCGGGCCGTCGATGAAGCCACGTTGTGGGCTGCAGGCAGGCAAGTCTGGGTACCCCTGTTCCCAGAACACTGACAGTAGCCCCGGGACCAAGGCACACTTGAACTTGGCTTCGAGGCGAAGCCAAAGGGCAAGTGCGGAGCACTGCAGGCCCTAACTGCTTGCAACCTTGGTCGATGCGTGGCGATTGATGGGACATGGGCGTCTCCGCTTCCCCATGCTGCCACGGCAACTGTTCGACTTGACGAGACCCTGCTGCATGCAGAGAGAACCATCATTGCGTGTGATTGTGGAGGCCGGCGGTTGGCCTCCCTCCGGCTACAAATAAGGGGAGGGGCAGAGCCCCCTTTGTTCATCTCCGCCTTCTCGCTGCCCGCTCCTTCTTCTCCCTCTTCGCCTTGCCATCTTGCTGAAGTTCTCATGGTGCCGACGAGGAAGTTCTCTGCAGCTGAGAAGGGGAAGGCCCCCAAGGAGGGGCCGAATTCGCCACCGCCAAGAGGGGGCGTGGCCGCCCCCGCAAGCATGCTGCGACCCCAGCGGTAGCTCCTCGGGGGCGCGGGCACACTTCTTCGGTGGCAGGTGTCACTTTGGGCGGCCGCGACGACGCTTCTTCTTGAGGTGGGGGCCACCAAGGACGAGGCAGCCCCTGCGATGAGGGGAGGCGTGCCGTGGTTGCCCGGCCTCCTCGGCCATGCTTCCACTCGGCCGATGTGCTCCCGGAGTTCGCCGTGTGGTCGGAGAGGCCCGCCGGCACCTGGCTCGCGCTCCCCCGCTCCTTCGCGGGTGAGCTGCCGGTCGCGGGGCTTGATGGCCTCTGGCTGCAGGCTAACGACTGCTGCAACAAGGCTTCGTGGGCTGGGTTCGAAGTCACCGCCGCTGGTAATGTGTCCTTGACCCGCAGCTGGCAGGCGATTGCCCGCGCGCGCGGCCCGAGCAGGAGGTGCACGCTCCACTTCAAGTATGATGGCCTCGCGACCCTCTATGTGAGGGTGTTTGGGGAAGATGGTCGTCGCGCGGGGTGCTGCCCTGAAGACGGCATCATCGGCGATGAGCTTGGCCTTGACGATGGCCGCGACGCCGCCAAGGGTGAGCTTGCCCTTGGCGACACCCGTGCTCCCTCTAGCGGCGGCGGCTCCTCTTCTGGCGAGAGCACGAGCAGCGACGGCTACGACCAGCCACCACATCGCCGGGCTCGCATTGGGGAAGGTGACAGGTCGTCTCGTTGTCGCCTCCAGTGAAGCGGGAGGAAGACTTGGACTGGACCCGGGGGCCGCCGGAGCCTGGCCTTGGGAGCTACTGCAGCTGTGCGGGCCACTTTTGTTTAACCTTTCCTTTCCCCTGCATTTTCAAAAAAGTAGAGGGCCCCACTGGGGCGTGTAATGAACCATGGCACTTATGCCACTATGCTATGCTTATTGTTTTGATGTTATGCTGTGATATCCATGTTCCGAGTAAGTGCGGTTAGGGTAACTTAGCTCAATATGCTTGCGATAGTTTCCTACCTTGTGAGGGCGCGCCCTTCAGCATCTGGCGAAGCTCCCTTCCTGACGACTCAGGAGCCGTCGGCCTCAGGAGACATTGTAGAGCTGCAGAGTTATTAGAAAGCCTGGCGGGGCGCCTCGTCTTCCTTGCGCGAGCCCCCAGGCGTGGGTTAATCGTGGCTTAGTGCACCGCGTCGTGCTGCCTGGGGGGCACAGACTTAAGAGGGTGCACATGTCCACGCGCTCATTCGAGAGCGTCTCGCGAGGATTAAGAAGGCCGAAGCACTGCAGCAATGGGGTTTCGGCGAGGTGTGCTCGCATGCGGGTGAACCCAAACGTGCATAGCTGTCCAGCCCCCGTGCGTGGGACGCGTGAGGAGGAGCGACGGGCAACTGCCACTCTTCCGAGTCAAGACTGAGAGGCGAGCAAAACAAGAGGAGAAAAATCCAACTCAGGCAAATGAAAAAAACGCGGAAACTCTGAATTCCATTAAAAAGTTGCAACCAACTATGGAAAGCAAGCAAAAGAACAGTCATGTCCGGCACCTAGTCTTGTCTTCTCACCAGCGCGGAACTAAGTGCTGCCACTAGGACGTGGGAAGGAGCCCCCATGAGGCCCGGGGGCGACACTCAGGAGACTCCGGGGCGTGTACAGCCCCACTCATTATTACGTGAGAGTGTCACGAGCGGAGACCTTCACAGTCACGGGGCCTTGCTTCATGGGTAGAACTTCCGGAGTTGCTGGATGTTCCAGGCGTTCTGGATGGGGATCCCTTTCTGCGTCTCCAGGCGCGCGGCGCCAGGCCTGGAGAAACGGGTGATCCTGACCAGGCCCTCCCACATGGGTGAGAGCTTATGCAGCCCCTCCCTGGAGAGCACCCGCCTCAGGACGAGATCCCCCACCTTGAGCGTCTTGGAGCGGACACTGTGGCAGTGGTACCGCCGCAACGCCTGCTGGTACCTCGCTGCTCGGAGCGAGGCTTGGCGGCGGCGTTCTTTCCCCAACATGATGTCCATCCATCATGAGGCGTCCTGGCGTGCCTCGTCAAATGCCAAGACCCGCGCCGAGCGATGCCTGACCTCGTGTGGGAGAATTGCTTCAGCTCCGTAGACGAGGAAGAATTGAGTCTCACCCGTTGGCTTGGTCGCGATGGTGCGAATGGACCAAAACACGGACTGGAGCTCGTCCAGCCAGCCCCTGCCACAGGCCTCGAGCTTCTTCTTGAAGGTTCTTGCCTTGAGGCCTCTCAGGACCTCCACGTTGGTGCGCTCGGCTTGGCCATTGCTCCTGGGGTGTGCCACTGACACTACAAAAAAAATACACTTCTGTGATGATACGTGTTTGTCACAGTAGGTCACGTTTTCTGTCATGCATGTACATCCATGATGATTTTATGACAGAATCAAGATAGTCATACCTGTGCTGTCGTAGAAGTGTTCCATGACATAACCAAAATTATCATCACGGAAGTGTCCACTTCCATGACGATAAATGGCGCGTCATGGAAGTGCTTTTGTCAAGGGTGACCAACACGTGACATCCACCGTAAAGGGTCGCCATTAAGCTATCGGGTCCGGTTTTGGATCCAATAACCTGCTAATATCCCGGAGCAATGATGATTTTCCACGTGTAAAATTCTCATTGGCCGAAGGAAACAAGTGTTGGCTCACTGTTGGGACAGATGTCATCCATTCATTGGACAGGAGGCGCCTATGATACGTCGACATGTGGCACGGCCCAACAGAGGCCCATTCCGGTGAAAAGGCTGGCCCGTTTGACTTGGTCAAAAGGTAACGGGCTGGCCCACGGAAAGCCTGTTAACGACCTGTTCGTATATAGCCCATTTACGGCCCGCTAACTCACGACCCATTACGGCCTATCGGAATTAAGCCCAGTAGCTTCATCTGGGCCGTCCAATATGATTCCAGCCCATTGTAACTTCCGGCCCATGTATGGCCCATGATGTCTTTTGGCCCATATGAGGCCATTTATAACTCTTGGCCCATTAACCGGCCGTGGTGAATCTGGCCCGCAATGAACAGTGTACCACTTTACACCCATTACCATTATTCCATTGGGCCATTTCCAACCCGTGTTATCTTTCGGCCTTCTCAGGGCCTATTTATTATTGGGCTCATTTCCAGCATTCGGTTACTTACAGCCCGTTGCTGGCCTTTTCCACTTGTGGGCCAAATTCTGCCCGTGGTTACAATCGGCCCGTTAATCCGTTGGGCCATTTTTATAGCACCATCAAATACGGCCGATTAACGACGACCCGTTATCGTCGGCCCATGAACGGACGATTCCAAATCTAGCCCGTTTACGACCCATAATGTGGTCTATTATTGGCCCATGTTTGGCCAATCAATCATACGGCCCGTAGAAGGCCCATTGATGCTACGACCCATAGAAGGCCCATTGTTTCTATGGCCCTTAGAAGGCCCATTGTTTCTATGGCCCGTAGGAGGTCCATGGTAACTACAGTAAATATGTAGCCCTTGGTTATTGTGGCCTAGTTTTTAAAAATAGGTTATTGCGGCCACTAGCAAACTGCAGAAAAATAACTGCACTAACTACAAGCAAACAAATAAACAAGACAACAAGGAAATAAACAAGCAAGCAACTTATGCTAGGCTATCACGGCTATTACACATATTACATCCACTGGGCATCAAAGTTCGCCACCAGTGCAAATATAGGGAACAAAGCAGCATATCATATACACTGGTTGTCAAAGTTAGTGACCAATGCAAATAAACGCCACAGCAAAACAAGTCCAGAACTGAAACCACTTCGGAAGAGCTCAAGAAACAATATCCTGGGTACCCATAATGCTGGCAAGATGCTTAGCAAGCTTATTAACTTTCTCTAGTTTGGCGCTTAAATCCTCCAGCACTTGCTGTAGCACCAGAAAGTATGCATCTAAATTTTGCAGGGACTTCCTCAGTCCTTCATCCTCCTATCGCATAACATCTGATCAATGTCTTTCAACTTGAAGTTGAGACTCAAGAAGCCGAACTGATTCAGGCAGCGAGTTCGAAGAGCTGCTGCCAGCAGTAGTAGCCAGTAACTCGAACACTACATCAAGATAGGACTTTGGGGTTATCTCGGTGTCTTCAATATAGTTTTTATCAGCTTTCTTGGAGACCAACAGGGATGTCTCACTATCTTGAACCTTATCTGCATTACTTCCTTTACCATTGCATAACGGGGGTACTCTTCTCCAATATTTTATCAGCGTTTGATACGTCTCCAACGTATCTATAATTTTTGATTGCTCCATGCTATATTATCTACTGTTTTGGACATTATTAGGCTTTATTATCCACTTTTATATTATTTTTGGGACTAACCTATTAACCGGAGGCCCAACCCATAATTGCTGTTTTTTTGCCTATTTTAGGGTTTCGAAGAAAAGGAATATCAAACGGAGTCCAAACGGAATGAAACCTTCGGGAACGTGATTTTCTCACCGAACATGATCCAGGAGACTTGGACCCTATGTCAAGAAATAAAGGAGGAGGCCACGAGGTAGGGGGCGCGCCTACCCCCCAGGCGCGCCCTCCACCCTCGTGGGCCCCCTGTTGCTCCACCGACGTACTCCTTCCTCCTATATATACCTACGTACCCCCAAACGATCAGATACGAAGCCAAAACCCTAATTCCACCACCGTAACTTTCTGTATCCACGAGATCCCATCTCGGGGCCTGTTTCGGAGCTCCGCCGGAGGGGGTATCCATCACGGAGGGCTTCTACATCAACACCATAGCCTCTCCGATGAAGTGTGAGTATTGTACCTCAGACCTTCGGGTCCATAGTTATTAGCTAGATGGCTTCTTCTCTCTTTTTGGATCTCAATACAATGTTCTCCCCTCTCTTGTGGAGATCTATTCGATGTAATCTTCTTTTTGTGGTGTGTTTGTTGAGACCGATGAATTGTGGGTTTATGATCAAGATTATCTATGAACAATATTTGAATCTTCTCTGAATTCTTTTATGTATGATTGGTTATCTTTGCAAGTCTCTTCGAATTATCAGTTTGGTTTGGCCTACTAGATTGATCTTTCTTGCAATGGGAGAAGTGCTTAGCTTTGGGTTCAATCTTGCGGTGTCCTTTCCCATTGATGGTAGGGGCAGCAAGGCACGTATTGTATTATTGCCATCGAGGATAACAAGATGGTTTTTTTATCATATTGCATGAATTTATCCCTCTACATCATGTCATCTTGCTTAAGGCGTTACTCTGTTTTCATGAACTTAATACTCTAGATGCATGCTGGATAGCGGTCGATGAGTGGAGTAATAGTAGTAGATGCAGGCAGGAGTCGGTCTACTTGTCTCATACATGATGCCTATATACATGATCATACCTAGATATTCTCATAACTATGCTCAATTCTGTCAATTGCTCAACAGTAATTCGTTCACCCATCGTAAAATACTTATGCTCTTGAGAGAAGCCACTAGTGAAACCTATGGCCCCTGGGTCTATCTTCATCATATTAATCTTCCAATACTTAGTTATTTCCTTTGATTTTTTACTTTGCTTTTATTTTACTTTGCATATTTATCATAAAAAATACCAAAAATATTATCTTATCATATCTATCAGATCTCACTCTCGTAAGTGACCGTGAAGGGATTGACAACCCCTTATCACGTTGGTTGCGAGGAGTTATTTGTTTTGTGTAGGTACGAGGGACTCGCGCGTAGCCTCCTACTGGATTGATACCTTGGTTCTCAAAAACTGAGGGAAATACTTACGCTACTTTACTGCATCATCCTTTCCTCTTCAAGGAAATACAACACAGTGCTCAAGAGGTAGCAAGAAGATTTATGGCACCGTTGCCGGGGAGTCTACGCAAAAGTCAAACATACCAAGTACCCATCACAACCCTTATCTCCCGCATTACATTATTTTCCATTTGCCTCTCGTTTTCCTCTCCCCCACTTCACCCTTTCCGTTTTATTCGCCCTCTCTCTCTATCCTCCCTTTCTTTTCCATTTGCCTCTTTTCCGTTTGCTTGTCGTTATGGCGAGTCCTCTATCTCCTCCGTTGTCTCCCGAGAATGAAGTTCTAAATTTTAAGCAAAGGGAGGGGGAAATCTCAAAGACGCTTGGTATAGAATTTGCAATGCTCAAAATAGATCTACCAGGAACCAATCTACTTCCGTTCTTCTTTGCAATTTTTATGTTGGCGTTGCTCCTTGGTACAGATATGTCCTTGATACCATTACCGGAGGGAATTTCTTGGGTAGCCACACTTTTGATTCTTATAATGCTATGATAGATTTATTTGGCTCACCACCTCTCTTGGTTAATGGAACTATGTTAACTTTGGAGCATGTAATGCAAAAGCTTGAAATTATTGAAAATAAAGTTGTTACCATTGAGTTGATTGAAAATTTCGATAAAAATATTCACAACCAAATTACCCAATATGGATCTAAATTAGGAGTAACTTTGAAAAATATTAAAGATAAGGAACCTATAGTTAATGAAAGAATAAATCATGATTCCACTAGAATTGATAAACTTGAGGGTATCATTACCAACTTGGGAACCACTTTTTCTTCCGTAAAGAATACCCCAAGTCCTCCAACTAAAATTGCCAAGCTCATGTATGTTCCTAAAAATAAAGGTGAATCCTCTAGCAAAGAAACTGCGGATCTCAAATCTATAAGTATTCATCCTAATCCTTTTGCTGTCATTAAGGAACCATTTGTTACAAATGAATTTCTCTATCTTGTGCCTAAAATTTTGATAATCAATAAAAATAAAGAAATTCCTAAGGATGGTAGATGCCTCATTGAAGAATTACCAATCAAAGATGGCAATACCTAGATCTATCCTTGCTTTTTATGCCTAGCTAGGGGCGTTAAACGATAGCGCTTGTTGGGAGGCAACCGAATTTTATTTTTATTCCTTGCTTTTTGCTCGTGTTTAGTAATAAATGATTTACCTAGAATCTGTTTTTGTTGTGTTTTTTGTGTTTAATTAGTGTTTGTGCCAAGTAGAACCGTTGGGAAGACTTGGGGAAAGTCTTGTTAATCTTGCTGTAAAAAAACAGAAACTTTAGCGCTCATGAGAACTGCTGTCATTTTTATTTGGAAAGTGATATTTAGTTAATTCTTTTTGCAGATGATTAATAGATAAATTCCTCACGTCCGGAAATTTATTTTAGAATTTTTTGGGTTCCAGATCTTGTGCTAGCTACAGATTACTACAGACTGTTCTGTTTTTGACAGATTCTATTTTTCGTGTGTTGTTTGCTTATTTTGATGAATCTATGGCTAGTAAAATAATTTATAAACCATAGAGAAGTTGGAATAAATTAGGTTTAACACCAATATAAATAAATAATGAGTTCATTACAGTACCTTGAAGTGGTCTTTTGTTTTCTTTCGCTAACGGAGCTCACGAGATTTTCTACTTTAAGTTTTGTGTTGTGAAGTTTTCAAGTTTTGGGTAAAGATTTGATGGATTATGGAACAAGGAGTAGCAAGAGCATAAGCTTGGGGATGCCCATGGAACCCCCAAGATAATCTAAGGACACCTAAAAGCCAAAGCTTGGGGATGCCCCGGAAGGCATCCCCTCTTTCGTCTACTTCTATCGGTAACTTTACTTGGAGCTATATTTTTATTCACCACATGATATGTGTTTTGCTTGGAGCGTCTTGTATTATTTGAGTCTTTATTTGTTAGTTTACCACAATCATCCTTGCTGTACACACCTTTTGAGAGAGCCATATATGATTTGGAATTTGTTAGAATACTCTATGTGCTTCGCTTATATAATTTGAGTTATATAGTTTTGCTCTAGTACTTCACTTATATTTTTTAGAGCACGGTGGTGGACTTGTTTTATAGAAACTATTGATATCTCATGCTTCACTTAGATTATTTTGAGAGTCTTAAATAGCATGGTAATTTGCTTAAATAATCCTAATATGCTTGGTATTCAAGAATAGTAAAAACTTTCTTATGAGTGTGTTGAATGCTATGAGAAGTTCGATGCTTGATAATTGTTTTGAGATATAAAGATGGTGATATTAAAGTTGTGCTAGTTGAGTAGTTGTGAATTTGAGAAATACTTGTGTTAAAGTTCGTGATTCCCGTAGCATGCACATATGGTGAACCGTTATGCGATGAAGTCGGAGTGTGATTTATTTTTTGATTGTCTTCCTTATGAGTGGCGGTCAGGGACGAGCGATGGTCAAACCACAAGAAAATGTACGGTTATAATTCTATTATGATACTATCTCTTAGTCTTGTGCTTCATGAATAGGAATTTGAAAAGGAGGACAAGTGGAAATTAAAATTCCCATGATTTTTCTTTCAATGAGACACTAAAGGAACAAATTCTACAGTTTTCCTTTGCTCCATTCCTTTGAACCAAATGCATGAATAGTAGTACCATAGGAAACTTTCCAATACCCATGTTTTTCCTTCACTTTTCCTTTCAAGCACTGGTGATTCTAGTAGGCAGGCTTAAGCAAGGAAAAGCCTACACTCAAAAAATGTTTTTGTGCTACTACTACTACTTTGGACCCAGGCCACTGCCCTACTAGCTCAACTCCCAGGCCCATCAACAAATGCACAGCTCAAACGCGCAGAGATAAATAATGATGGCGTTCAAGAGAGTCCATCATGGATAGCTAAGTTGCTTGGTACCTCACTACTTGTCATATAGTAGGATAAAATAATCGTATTTCACGTTACTACGTGTGCTCAGTGGACAATATATATGACATGTAGAGTAAAAAAGATATGCAACATGTGTACAACATCTTTGGCGAAGCCATGTCGATCTCAACGTGATTGGGTTGGTCAGTGAGGATGCTCCGGCTGACTTGGCTGTCAGAGGAGGGGAATAAGATCTTACGCGTCTGGAGATGGAGCCCGGGGAACTGCTCTGCTGTGATGGAGGGTTTCATTGTTGGAGCAGCTCCGGTGTGTTGTACGACGATGAGGCTGAAGTAGGACAAGAGAGACAACGTTAACCTGAGTGTAATTCTAATAGCATCTCCAAAAGATGACATAAAATACATAACCACAAAGTGCTAGATGTAAAATACATCAACCACTCATCTCTGAAGTTAACTATTGAAACTGAACTTAACTGCCGAAACTGAATTTTGCTGTTGAAACTGAATTTTACTGTCAAAACTGAACGCACTAGTAGCAGAAAAGTAGTAGCAGCAGCGCATGCGAGAGCCGGGTCAGCTGGTCGTGTAGCAGCATCAGGGTGAGGCTACACGTCAGTCGACTAACTTTTTCATCTCTGGTCAGTCAATTTTCCAGCTGTTGGATACGAAATCAAGGGTCTGCAGTTCATCTTCAACCTCCACTCCCCTGAGCCGCCAGCCACCACCGGCCAAACCGCCACCCCCGCCGCCCGCGGTCGGTGGTGCGCCGCCCCGCCCGCCCCGAAACCACTCCCACCCGCCGGTCCGCCGCTGCCCTGGCCATCCCTCTAGGCGCCCCCGTGCGGAGCTTTTTCTCGGCGATCCCCACGCCACTGCCCCACCACCGCCGGCGACCATCGCCCCCACCCCGAGCCCTAAGATAGATAGTTGGGTACATCTTCGGCGAGCCCCCTCCCCGTTGCGGTTGGTTCTTCCTTAACTCCAGTGAGCCCCCACCCCCTGAAAATAGACTGACCCAGAAGTCGATTTAGTCGACTGAAGTGTAGCCAAATTGGAGCAGCATCGCAAGAAAGAGCAGCAGCGCGAGCAAGAGCAATAGCAAGTGTAGTCCAGGCAGGGGACTGAGAGCAAGAGCAGAGCAGCAACGCGAGCGAGAGCTAAAGAAGCAGCAGCTCCTCCTGATGTCGACGTCACCGCCGAGGGAGCGAGGCCGTGGAGGAAGTGGTGGATGGAGCCGCGCCATGTTGGATCGGGACCAAGCGCTGGCAGCACCGTGAGATCAAAACAAGAAGAAAATGCGGCGATTAGTGTACAGCCTCTTTGGTGGCGCCGATTAGGCCTCAGCTTCATTTGACGAAATGGTGATGATGTTGTTCTTTCGGTGGTGCAGGTGAAGATGGTGTTGTGGGAATGGAGGTGGTGCAAAAGACGAGGGGAACGTCAGGGCAGCTCCTTGGAGGTGGAGGACGGGGTGGATGAACCGGCGGGATGACGAGATCGACGATGGATCCTCATCCAGTATGGTGGATGAGGGACATCGAGGTGTTGCTGTGGACGACGTCGTCGGGGAAGAGGCTCCAGCTGGGTGGCGGACGGAGGAGGATGTGGGGCTTCATGGGTTTTCGCGGCCTCGGTGTACGAATGGGTGGGTGGATGGGATGGGAGTGGGGAACCATGGCTTAGGGTCGCGCTTGTCCAAAATGTGGGGTAAGTTACGAAAGTACCCCCACCAATTTGAGCTAGGTGGTCCTTTCAGTTCAGGGGTATCACGGGCATTTCGCATGTCGGGATTTCGCAGGAGGTGGGAGTTTTCACGCGCGTTGTAATTTTGGGATATTAAGGCGCGGGTTGAGATGGAGGGAGTTTTCATAGCACAACGAGACAAAGATATATCTTAAATATGTTGAAGAGGCGGGAGTTTCGCAGCACGATAGACATAGATGCTAGCTTGAAATTTCGGCATAACAAGGTGCGGCTTGAAATTTTGGGAGAACAAGCTTAATGTGTACCAAAAAAGACAATTCGCACCTCATCACTAGAGAGAGCCATGTCCGGTTTTACTATATTACTAGAAATGCATTCAAATACAACAAAAAACTAAAAAATTCGAGACAACAAACATAACGTGTACAATACCAAAATAATTTGCACTTCCCTCAACAATAAAAAAAATGTGCGTTGTCTAGCATATGGACTAAATTTGAGTACATTTTCCCTGTTTGAATGGGATTGTACTCGGGTTAGTTATACAACCATCTAAATATTATCTTCAAAACACATGACATGAATATATGAGAAGTAAATTCCTATATAAATACGAATTACATGTACATACAATCTAAAATTCAAATATATGTATCCATTTTATGTTGAATTCAAATCATAGTACATGTATGCTCTAGCTAGATGTTTGGAATCTAAACCATGTATGATACTACGTACAATTTGTTTAACACGCACAACACACACACAAACACCATTTAGACTAGTAAGGTACACGTGCATTGCACACATTAGATTTGGCAACAAAATTATGAATAAATACCACATTATAGCATGTAAGCTTTGAGTCATATATGCATGATGTAGATGTTCGTTTAATTCTTATAGTTCATTTCATTCAAAATCATCTAGTTTTTGTAAGAAAGCTAATAAATTTTAAGATTCATGGAATTGTGCATTGTAATAAAGTAAAAACAAATAATGGCAAATCATGTAGAAAAACATTTGGGCAATTATGATATGGAAGATTCTAGAACAAAGAAGAAGTGCTTGTGTTTTGAGGTTTGTGCATTATGCTTAAGTTCAACCATGGAGTCCTCTAGATTGTACATGTGGCAAAATCTGGTGGAATTTAGATGATATCCAACGTCTAGTGATAACCCACAAGTATAGGGGATCACAACAGTTTTCGAGGGTAATGTATTTAACCCAAATTTATAGATTCGACACAAGGGGAGCCGAAGAATATTTGAAGGTATTAGCAGCTGAGTTGTCAATTCAACCACACCTGGGGATTAATTATCTATAGCAATATGATAGCAAAGTAGTTTGATTGTTTTGATAGTAGTGATAGTAGCGACGGTAACAATAACAGTCATAGCAGTAGTCTGTAGCAAGTGTAACTGTGATGATAGCAATAGTAACACAAGAAGATCAATAAGGATAAATTCATAGGCATTGGATCAGTGACTTGTTGGATGATATTCATCATGAGACAGTTATAACCTAGGGCGATGCGACACTAGCTCTAGTTCATCGATATAATGTAGGCATGTATTCCGTAAATAGTCATACATGCTTTATTAAAAGAACTTGCATGACATCTTTTGTCCTACCCTCCCGTGGCAGCGGGATCCATATTGGAAAGTAAGGGATATTAATGCCTCCTTTTAATAGAGAACTGTAAGAAAGCATTAACACACAGTGAATACATGAACACCGCAAACTACGGTCATCACCGAGAGTGGGCCCGGTTGTTGTCACTCCGGGGTTGCCAGATCATAACCGTAGTAGGTGAGTATAACTTGCAAGATCGGATCTAAAACATGGATATAATGATGAATCCATAAACGGTACAGATATGAAATCATGGCACCCGGGCCCAAAGTGACAAGCATTAAGCATGGCAAAGTCATAGCAACATCAATCTAAGAACATAGTGGATACTAGGGATCAAGCCCTAACAAAACTAACTCGATTACATGATGAATCTCATCCAACTCCTTACCGACTAGAGAGCCTACGAAGGAATTACTCACTCCCGGTGGGGAGCATCATGGAATTGGCGATGGAGAAGGGTTGGTGATGACGAAGAATGAAGATCCCCCTCTCTGGAGCCCCAAACGGACTCCGGATATGCCCTCCCGAGGAAGAACAGGGCTTGGCGGCGGCATCGTCTCATGGATCACGATAATTCTTTCTCCCTGATTTTTTCTAGAGGCTCTCGGTGTGGAGGCCTCAGCACACCATTCCGCCAACACTGCTGCGTTGTGAGCTCGGGCCTCGCTCTCAAGAACAAAATATATTTCCTTGCTGTGATAATCAAAGAGAGCAGGTGTAGACAAATATGTGTCCACAACATGTGATTGGTTAAACAACAAATTATAAGTGAAGTTATCAGCCCTTCCCGAGAGAATCTTATGCTACTTTAAAGCATCAAAATCTAAATATCGAGTAGGTAGGATAGGGTCAAAGGGCAAAGGTGAAACACCCAGTCCTCGTGCTAAACGCGTGGCATAAATTCCACCATAGAACCAACCACTTTTAGCGTTATTCTGAAGTCTACGTGCAACAATCGCTCCAAGGTCCTAATTCCTTTCACCAGTGAGAGCGGTGTGAATGAGGCTCAAGTCTGGAGAACAAAGTATGCTACAGTCTTGCTTGCCTACTATGCATTTCACGTTAAATAATGCAAGGTACTGAATTGCGGGAAAGTGAATGATCTTTATTCTTCCTTGTCTCACTCCCCTATTTTCACCGTAACAAAGGCTAGTCAAGAAAGACTCATACTCAGCCTTTGCTGGTCATCAAGCGAACCCCAAAATGGAAGTTTGCAGTGGTAAGAAAAGTTCTCTAGTGAAATGGTATATGGTTCATCATAAAGCATAAACGACACCCTAGACTCACGTGGAAAATATCTAAATCCTTTGACAAATGATTCAGTGAGAAGATGATGTTGTGCACACTTATCTGATAGGTAGGGAGCGAGACCGGCATTGTGAACATATTGCTCAAATTCCTCCTTAATGCCCACCTACATGATATATTCATGGCAAGGCCATAAGCATGTTTTGGTGGCTGCATCTCGCGTGGAACTTTCACTTGGTTCAATGTAAGACCGGTGGGCAGAAATGTCACTAGAGGATGCCCCCAAAGATCGTGTCCTCGAAGAACTCCTTCCAAATAGGTTCATCATGTCTGCGTACAATTTTCTGGAAATACAAATTTTGGAGTGACAAAAATTTGTCAACAAAACTTTGTAAGATTGATAACAACTACTCATAGGGATGCATAGAGGCCATAACAAGCATTCAAACAACTTAGAACACTAAGAATTCAACATGCAAGCACATCTACAGCAGCACCAAGAGTAGCTATTTATTCAAAGTATAAACCACTAAAACAAAAACTAATTAGACAAATGGTGGAGTCACATACCAAGCAACAATCTCCCGAAACAGTTTCAGAAATGGAGCTTCGAGCAAAGAGATCTAAATTGGTAGCAAAATGAGCAAGAACTCGGGAGAGAGAGGGAGAGTGATTTTTTTTCTGGAGGTAGGTGACAATGTGGGACGAAGAGATAAGTGACGTGGCCCATGTGGGGACCACAACCCCCCTGGGCGCGCCAGGGGGTGCTGGCGCGCCCAGGTGGGTTGTGCCCACCTGGTGCACCCCCTCTGGTTATTTTTGCACCAAAAATTCTTAAATATTCAGGAAAAGATCATATAAAATTTTCAGGGCATTCTGAGAACTTTTATTTTTGGGTCATTTTTTTATTGCACGGGAAATTCAGAAAACAGACAGAACATGACATTTTATTTTATTTAACTAATAAAAACATAGAATAAAAAGTAGGGACAGAAAGTAGTGCTTACTAATTCATCAACTTCATACCATTCAAAAATGATTCATTAATAAGGTTGATCAAGTCTTATTAACAACCACTTTCGGTTAGCATGAAACCGAAGAACTTTCATAAATCACTAAGTTACCTCGATGGGGATATGCATTTCCCCAACAATAAGCATTTCATATTTCTTCTTGACAGTAGGTAGAGGTATTTGAAAACTTCCAATAGTGATTATCGGAGATTTTTCAATAACATTAATACCGTTCACTTGGAATTGTTTCTTTGGAAAGTGCACCGTATGATCATTACCGTTAATATGAAAAGTGACCTTGCTTTTACTGCAATCAATAACAACCCCTGCAGTATTCAAGAAGGGTCTACCAAGGATAATTGACATGTTGTCATCCTCGGGCATCTCAAGTATAACAAAGTCAGTCAAAATAGTAACATTAGCAAGAACATCGGGCACATCCTCGCAGATACCGATAGGTATGGCAGTTGATTTGTCAGCCATTTGCAAAGATATTTCAGTAGGTGTGAGTTTATTCAAGTCAAGTCTTTTATATAAAGAGAAAGGCATAACACTAACACCACCACCTAAATCACAGAAAGCAGTTTTCACATAATTCTTTTTGATAGAGCAAGGTGTAGTCGGTATTCCTGGATCTCCAAGTTTTTTAGGTACTCCATCTTTAAAAGTATAATTAGCAAGGATGGTGGAGATTTCAGCTTCCGGAATTTTTCTCTTATTTGTGATGATGTCTTTCATATACTTTGCATAGGGAGGCATTTTCAGGATATCAGTCAAGCGAGTATGCAAAAAGACTGGCCTCAGCATTTCAGCAAAGCGTTCAAATTCTTCATAATCATTCTTTTTAGTTGACTTGGGTGGAAAAGGCATAAGTTTTTGAACCCACGGTTCTCTTTCTTTATCGTGTTTGCTAGCCACAAAGTCTCTTTTGTCATATCTTTTATTTTTAGATTGTGGGTTATCAAGATCAACAGGTGGTTCTATCTCAACATCATTATCTGGTTCTTTATCATTGGTTGGTTGAGAGGCTTCATGAACCTCATCATTATCTTTTTCATTATCATTAGGTGAGTGTACATTACCAGATTGGGTTTCAACATCAGAGATAGAAGTTTCATTTTCATTGTTAGGAGGTTTTTCTATTTCAGGTTCACTAGAAGTGTGCAAAGCCCTATCATTTTTCTTTTTCTTCCTAGAAGGACTAGGTGCACTAGTGTTAGCTCTTTGTGAATCTTTTTCAATTCTTTTTGGGTGTCCCTCAGGATAAAGTGGTCCCTGAGTCATTTTACCTCCTCTAGTTGCAACTCTAACAGCAAAGTCATGCATATTATGATTCATTTCATCAAGTAATTCTCTTTGAGATTTAGCAACTTGTTCTAGTTGGGTTTGAACCATATAAGCATGTTTTCCAACACCTCTAACATCATTTGATATTCTAAATAACAAGTCACTCAAGCAAGCAATCATATCAGAGTTATATTTCAATTGTTTCATAATTGAAGTGATCTTGTTTCCTAACATAATTTTCAAACTCATAAAGGCATTGACTAGTATGCATATTGTGAGGATTATCATTTTCATTAAACTTCATGAGAGAATTTACCTCTACCACCTTAGGCATTGGTGGTGTATTAAGTCCATGCATTTCTTCAATAGGAGGTAAACTTTTAACATCCTCAGCTTTAATACCCTTTTCCTTCATAGATTTCTTTGCCTCTTGCATATCTTCGGGACTGAGATATAATATACCCCTCTTCTTCGGAGTGGGTTTAGGCGGTGGTTCAGGAATAGTCCAATCATCATAATTTTTCAATATGTTATTCAATAATTCTTCAGCTTGAGCAATAGTTCATTCCTTGAAAACACAACCAGCACAACTATCTAGGAAGTCCCTAGAAGCATTGGTGAGTCCATTATAGAAGATATCAAGTATTTCATTTTTCTTAAGAGGATGATTAGGCAAAGCATTAAGTAACTGGCAAAGCCTCCCCCAAGCTTGTGGGAGACTCTCTTCTTTAGTTTGCACAAAGTTAAATATTTCCTGTAAGGCAGCTTGTTTCATATGAGCAGGGAAATATTTTGCAGAGAAGTAATAAACCATATCCTGGGGACTACGCACACAACCAGGAGCAAGAGTATTGTACCAAGCTTTAGCATCACCCTTTAATGAGAAAGGAAATAATTTGAGAATAAAGTAATAATGAGTTTTCTCATCATGAGTAAAAAGGGTGGCTATATCATTCAACTTAGTAAGATGTGCCACAACAGTTTCAGTTTCATAACCATGAAAAGGATCAGATTCAACCAAAGTAATTAACTCTGGGTCGACAGAGAATTCATAATCCTTATCAGCAATACAGATAGGTGAAGTAGCAAACTTGGGATCATATTTCATTCTAGCATTCAGAGATTTTTATTTATACTTGTGTAGTAATTTCTCTAGATCATCTTTATCATTACAAGCAAGAATATCTCTAGTTGCTTCTTCACTTATAACATAACCTTCCGGTACCTTAGGCAATTCATATCTAGGAAGGCTAGTTCTAGCAGGTATTTCAGGAGTTTCAGTTTCAAGCTCATCATCAGATTCAACAACATCATGTTGTATAACTCTACCAATTTGTTTATCAAGAAATTCACCAAGTGGCACATCATCATTATCAAACAAGGTACTAGCATCATCATAAGCATCATTCATAGTAGAAGTAGCATCATCAATAACTTGAGACATATCAGAATTTATAACATGTGGTGGTGTTGCAAATTTACTCATAACAGAAGGTGAATCTAAAGCAGAGCTGGATGGTAGTTCCTTACCTCCCCACGTCTTAGAGGGATAAATCCTAGTCTTTGGATCCTTCAGATTCTTCATAGTGATAATATGATAATAATCCCAAGTGACTCAACAAATATAGCTATGCTCCCTGGCAACGGTGCCAGAAAAAGGTCTTGATAACCCACAAGTATAGGGGATCACAACAGTTTTTGAGGGTAAAGTATTTAACCCAAATTTATAGATTCGACACAAGGGGAGCCAAAGAATATTTGAAGGTATTCGCAGCTGAGTTGTCAATTCAACCACACCTGGAAATTAATTATCTGCAACAATATGATCAGTAGCAAAGTAGTTTGATAGTTTTGATAGTAGTGACAGTAGCAACGGTAATAGTAACAGTGATAGCAGTAGTTTGTAGCAAGTGTAACAGTGATGATAGCAATACTAACGCCGCAAGATCAATAAGGATAAATTCGTATGCATTGGATCAGTGACTTGTTGGATGATATTCATCATGAGACAGTTATAACCTAGGTCGATATATCACTAGCTCTAGTTCATCGATATAATGTAGGCATGTATTCCGTAAATAGTCGTACGTGCTTTATTAAAAGAACTTGCATGGCATCTTTTGTCCTACCCTCCCGTGGCAGCGGGGTCCATATTGGAAACTAAGGGATATTCATGCCTCCTTTTAATAGAGAACCGGAACAAAGCATTAACACATAACGAATACATGAACTCCTCAAACTACGGTCATCACCGACAGTGGGCCCGGTTGTTGTCACTTCGGGGTTGCCGGATCATTACCGTAGTAGGTGACTATAACTTGCAAGATCGGATCTAAAACATGGATATAATGATGATTCATAAACGGTTCAGATCTGAAATCATGGCACCCGGGCCCAAAGTGGCAAGCATTAAGCATGGCAAAATCATAGCAACATCAATCTAAGAACATAGTGGATACTAGGGATCAAGCCCTATCAAAACTAACTCAACTACATGATGAATCTCATCCAACTCCTCACCGACCAGCGAGCCTACGAAGGAATTACTCACTCCCGGTGGAGAGCATCATGGAATTGGCGATGGAGATAGGTTGGTGATGATGAAGATCGAAGATCCCCCTCTCCGGAGCCCCAAACGGACTCCAGATCTGCCCTCCCGAGGAAGAACAGGGCTTGGCAGCGTCTCCGTCTCGTGGATCATGATAATTCTTTCTCGCTGATTTTTTTGCTGGAAATATGTGAATTTATAGTATCAGGGGGTCGTCAGCGGGGCCACCAGGTGGGTACAACCCACCTGGGCGCGCCGGGAGAGGGGGGTACACCCCGGTGGGTTGTGCCCACCCAGGGGCCTCTCTCTGGTGGTTCTTGGCTCCAGAAATTCTTATTATTGGTATAAAAAATCCTCAAAAAGTTTCGTTCCATTCCGAGAACTTTTATTTATGCACAAAAACAACACCATGGTAGTTCTGCTGAAAACAACGTCAGTCCGGGGTTAGTTTCATTCAAATCATGCAAATTAGAGTCCAAAACAAGAGTAAAAGCATGAGAAAAAGTAGATACATTGGAGACATATCAGCCAGTAGTGCTCAAATTTGCCATCTCTGCACCATCGGATTGGCTTCATCCAACGACCATCTTTCAAAGTTAAAGTTATCCGCACACTATATAAAAAATATAAAATATAATATATAGGGGTATAGATATAGATATGTGATGTGAAAGCCACATATCATCTCCAATTAGAATAGCATGTCCATGCACAGATGCAATATGGCCAAACGATGTCTGCCATCAGTATCTCAAATTCAAATCAGTCTGACCTTGTTCAATGTGCATACAGTACAACATGCTCATTTCCAAACCACACCGCACATATCTCAGTTATATTCATGCATGCATGGGTTTCAAACATCATGATCTCTTATTCAAATATTTGAATTCAACTTTACATTGATTATGACCTCACCTAGTCTTTTACACCCACACAGTCCTCTTCTCTTTATAACTGTACCACTAAATTTCTCTCGTGCATGCATGCACACACACTACCAGTCGGCATTATCCATCACACACATGCAATCTTTTTCTTTAGGTCGGTCTCCCATGCATGCACACACACACCTCCCCCTCTTCATCATATCGGGCATTCTTTATCTCTCACGTGCATGCGCAATGATCGATGTTGCTCTATGTGTGTGTATATATAGTAGGTCTTTCCCAGTTTTCCACACAAACCGATCAATCTATATATCTAGTGAGGTATCACCCTGTTTCCCACGTCCACATCGATCAATCTATACCTCTCTATATATGATTACATAGCTAATACACCCACATTAATTATATATCCAACGTCCCCCTCTCATCATCCATGCCTTCTGCTTCATCTCTCAGACGCGCGCACAGTGGCGAAGATAGGGGGCAGCAAGGGCCCTGCCCCCCCTAACATCACTATATATCGAGGCTAATATGAATGTGATCATTAGACAATTGCTGGTAAAATGGTTTAAGTTGATGAATTGGCCCTCCTCGTAAAGGATTAGCAATGCTTGGCCCCCTAGCTCATTTATTTTTCATGGCTCCGCCACTGCGCACAACAACGCACGTACTCGCCCCCTCTCTTTAAATATCGATCTCGCACTTGTGCACTCCTTCATATTCTCCCTCCACTTGGCCCCTCGCACCATCTTCTAGCCCCACCGGATTTTGCCACATGTACAATCTAGCAGACTCCATGGTTTAACTTAAGCATAATGTACAAACCTCAAAACACAAGTGCTTCTTCTTTGTTCTAGAATCTTCCGTATCATAACTGCCCAAACTTTTTTTCTAGTTGAGTTGCCATTATTTGTTTTCACTTTATGCTTTACAACTCACAATTCCATGAATCATAAAATAGATTACGGGCTTCTTTGATTCAAAGGATTCTCAAAGGAATTTTGGAGGATTCTAATCCTTAGGAATTTTTCATGTCTTGGTTGTTTGATTCGTAGGATTGTAAACCATAGGAAATTTTTCATAGGATTCATTTGCACCAGATTTCATAGGAAACATCCCATCCACTCAAACCTCTTTGAAAGAATCTTGCGTTTTTTCTATGCACAATCAAACACTCGTACAATCCTGTAGGGTTCAAGGCGTCATTCCACTCTAATCCCATGTTTTTCCTATTCCCGCATTTTGGAAATCCTACGAATCAAAGAGTCCCTAGCTTTTTTATAAAAACTAATTGATTTTGAATGAGATGAACTGTAAGAATTAAACAAACGTCTACATCTAGCATATATGACTCAAAGCTTACATGCTATAGTGTGGTATTTATTCATAATTTGGTTGCCAAATCTGATGCGTGCAATGCATGTGTACCTTACTAGTACTTCGAGTATGTGCAAAACACGTAAATTAGAATTCCAATGGCACGCTACACAGTGTCTCTCTTACAGTTCATGAAGCCACGTGGCACATGTGGAGGCGTTGTCGCGACCTCCTTGTGTGTATTGATCACACAGTAACGTGCTGCTGGTTCCAGAAGAATGTACTCGTCCTCTCTGAGGCACACTGGCGGTACATGCACGAAGTGAAGATGTGCACGCATGCCACGCACGCACTCATTCCCTCGCACGCACACGTGGGTACATGGGGGCCGCATTTTTGTATGAAGATCCACCCCATGTGATAATTTGATGCGTGTAAAGTCCTTCACTTCATTGATGGTCAATTAATACAACGCATGCAAATTGAGTGGACGTGAGGGGGGAAGAAAGACATTAATACTTCACTGCGTGCATGTGAGTAGTTAAATCATGGGTTGCTACTTCCATTGGTCTGCTTCGTATTTTGTGCCAATTTTTGACCATATTTTTAAGTAACATAATATTTATGCATGTCATAAAAAGTGGCACAAAAAAAGGGGGCCAATAAACTAGGACGCATGTAGCATGATCAATTTTTGCCAGGGCTACTGTTGGTGGCCTTTGTATTTAAATATGGACGGAGTGGAGCAATACTATCTTTATCTTAGCCTCGTAGGGCTCTCCCAGCGCCTAGGATCGCCTCCCCACCTAGCCCACCAGATCCCGCCATGGAGGATCCCACCATGGATAATCCCTTAGGTCCTAGGATCCCGCGGGCTGCCCTCTCGCTGCGGCTCGCAGCACTGCCGCCTTTGAGCGAAACCCACATGTGTTTTAGAGGTGATCCATTGCTCTGGAGTCATAGATCGGTGGCGGCGGAGGACATGCCCGGGCTGCATTTCAGGTGGTGGGCAGCAAGGGCAAATCGGATCGAGGAAGCATCGCATCGATTGGAGAGAAGTTCCAAGGAGCTGCGCCTAGTGTAGCACAAGGCGGAGGCGCAAGTCGATCTTAGGGGAGAGATGCTGAGCGATGTCGGCATCTGGCAGCGTCGCATTGATTTCGAGCTAGGGCTAATGGCAGAGATCATATTCACGGAGTTGACTGCGGAGGAAAGAACGTGCATGCCTACGCAATGGCATGAGCAGCCGGTGCAATTGTTCAAATGGGTGGTAGGAGAAGCCAAATCCCGGAACCAGTTGTGGTGCTGCCGCTGGGCATGCATCGTAGGCGAGGTGGGCTACCCTCCTTCCCCACCAGCGATGCAGTGACCTAGTCGGTTGCTGCTGCGGTGAACTTGCGACGCCATGTCGGTTTGCGACCTTGACAATCACTCCATCTATATGCATTGTATTCCTGTGAAAATACTTCGTTGTTTGGAAAAAATGGTAATTGATTTATCACTGGTTTTAGAATGCTTGGTCGTGATAATCAACCGAAGCCACAACCAGAAGTCTCCATCGCGTAATACTTTACGGTCGGTCACACCAACAGACGGTCGGTTAGACCCGCATCTCACCGAAGGGACACGCAGCAGCTTGGTCTGACATGTACGACCAATTACATCAGTGACTTGTCTGACCGCATTTGAGGAGTATAGTACTCCCTCTATCCCAGTTTACAAGTCTTGCACGTATACCTAGGTCATTAATTTAACCAACTTAATAAGAGGCATACATTATGAAAAATATATCATTACAAACTTCAAATATTCTATTTTTTAATGATATATTTTTATGTTAAACAATTTATTTTATATAATTTACATTGACGACCTAGATACACGTGCAAGCCTTGTAAACTGAGATGGAGGGAGTACTTGAAATTTATGTTCCACTAAACTCATCGGGAGCCATTTCGGGCCTCGAAACCAAAACCATCAATTAATCTTTACCTTGTTCCACTACAAAAAAATACACTTCCGTGATGATACATGTTTGTCATAGTAGGTCATATTTTCTGTCATGCATGTACATCCATGACGATTTTATAACAGAATCAAGATAGTCATACCTGTGCTGTCGTAGAAGTGTTCCATGACATTACCAAAATTATCATCACGGAATTGTCCACTTCCATGATGATAAATGGCACGTCATGGAAGTGCTTCCGTCAAGGGTGACCGACACATGGCATCCACCGTAACGGGTCACCATTAAGCTATCGGGTCCGGTTTTGGATTCGATAACCCGCTAACAGCCCGGACCAATGAGGATTTTCCACATGTAAAATTCTCCTTGGCCGGAGGAAACATGTGTTGGCTCACCGTTGGGACAGATGTCATCCATTCATTGGACAGGAGGCGCCTATGATACGTCGACATGTGGCACGGCCCAACAGAGGCCCATTCTGGTGAAAAGGCCGGCCCGTTTGAGTTGGTCAAAAGGTAATGGGCTGGCCCACGGAAAGCCTGTTAATGGCCTGTTCGTATATAGCCCATTTACGGCTCGCTAACTCACAACCCGTTATGGCCTATCGGAATTAAGCCAAGTAGCTTCATCTGGGCCGTCCAATATGATTCTAGCCCATTGTAACTTTTGGCCCATGTATGGCCCATGATGTCTTTTGGCCCATACGAGGCCATTTGTAACTCTTGGCCCATTAATGGCCCATGGTGAATCTGGCCCGCAATGAACAGTGTACCGCTTTATACCCATTAACGGCCCATTATTCCATTGGGCCGTTTCCAACCCGTGTTATATTTCGGCCTTCTCAGGGCCCAATTATTCTTGGGCTCATTTCCAGCATTCGCTTACTTACGGCTCGTTACTGGCCTTTTCTACTTGTGGGCCAAATTCAGCCCATGGTTACAATCGGCCCGTTTGCGGCCCGTTAATCCGTTGGGCTGTTTTCATAGCGTCATCAAATATGGCCGATTAACGGTGGCCCATTATTGTCAGCCCCTGAATGGATGATTCCAAATCTAGCCCGTTTATGGCCCATAATGCGGTCTGTTATTGGCCCATGTTTGGCCGATCGATCATATGGCACGTAGAAGGCCCATTGATGCTACGGCCCGTAGAAGGCCCATTGTTTCTACGGCCCTTAGAAGTCCCAGTGTATCTATGGCCTGTAGGAAGCCCATGGTAACTACAATAAATATGTAGCCCATGGTTATTGTGGCCTAGTTATAAAAAATAGGTTATTGCGGCCACTAGCAAACCGTGGAAAAAGAACTGCACTGACTATAAGCAAACAAATAAACAAGACAACAAGGAAATAAATAAGCAAGCAACTTACGCTAGGCTATCACAGCTATTACACATATTACATCCACTGGGCATCAAAGTTTGCCACCAGTGCAAATATAGGGAACAAAGCAGCATATCATATACACTGGTTTCAAAGTTGGCGACTAGTGCAAATAAACACCACAACAAAACAAGTCCAGAACTGAAAACACTTCAGAAGAGCTCAAGAAACAATATCCTGGGTACCCATAATGCCGGCAAGATGCTTAGCAAGCTTATTAACTTTCTCTTGTTTGGCACTTAAATCCTCCAACACTTGCTGTTGCACCAGAAAGCATGCATCTGAATTCTGCAGGGACTTCCTCATTCCTTCGGCTTCCTGTCGCATAACATCTGATCGATGTCTTTCAACTTGAAGTTGAGACTCAAGAAGCCGAACTGATTCAGGCAGCGAGTTTGAAGAGCTGGTGCTAGTAGTAGTAGCTAGTAACTCAAACACTACATGAAGTTATGACTTTGGGGTTGTCTCAGTGTCTTCAATATAGTTTTTATCAGCTTTCTTGGAGACCAACAGGGATGTCTCACTATCTTGAACCTTATCTGCATTACTTCCTTTACCATTGCATAATGTGGTGCTCTTCTCTAATATTTATCCGCGTTCTAAAAGAGAAAGAAACAAACACATCACATGTTTACCATGTTGTATATGAAACTCATTTTGGTAAACCTGTTCAGTAGTAAGGTGGACAGGATAACAACATGAAACAAACATATATCTATGTAGTATGGTCACTATATGGTCTATATCATTCTAGTTTATGTTGCCAAATCAAGAAAGAGACAGTTCGAATCATATCTATCTAAGACAAAGTAGCGTAGACATGATATAAGTGTGGGAAACTACACAACAATAACAACACTTGTAATGTGCATGGAATGAGAACATAACTTTTTATTCAATTGAAACTGAAATCAACATAGAGCAAGTTACAACAGCAAGCACATTAAAGAAATAGGTTTAAAAGATACCTGTTGCACCATTGAGGTTCAATTGCATCCTTCAAATTTGAAATTAGTTGGTATGAGTAAATACAGTGATGCAAGAGCAAATTAGTATGAACCATAGCTACGAAACCTGACCCGAGAACAATTCTTCTTATGCTTTAAGCGTTGATTTGGGGTTTAGAGTGGTGGTCCTCGTGCTTTGGGCACCGCAGTTGCCTTACTAACTACTCGTGTTTGGGTGCTCTGTGGTGGAGACGGTGCTGTGTCAACTGGAACCGGGTTACTATCTGCCGGGGTTGGGGTTAGAAGGGGTGTAGCTGGTTCTCTGTCCAACTGGGTAGGGGTACAATCTGCGTGAGTCTGGGTTATGTGTGGTGGGGCTGGTTCTTGGGCAAGTACAATCGTGGTTCTATCTGCATCGACATGTAGCATGATCTTTTCTGAAGACCATGTTTTTACTCCCATAGATACTGCCATCACCCCCTCCAATTGAATGGCTGATAAACAATAAAAGTAATTGAATGTACATACATTGTAAGATAGACAGGTGCAATGGATAGTAGGGAAGAAAACATGGCATGAAATAATTCGCATTTATGTTCTCTAACCAAATAGAATAGCAGGACATAATTTCACATATATGATGGCTAATTAAACAGGATAGCATGACACAATTTCACATGTATGATGGCTAACTAAACATGATAGAATGACATACTTCAAAATATGATGACTATGTAAATAGGATGACATGATATAACTATACGATGTGTCTATTAAAGTGGTTGGCATGCCATAAATCACAAACATGCCATCGATGGAAACATGATGGCATGATATAATTCACGGATAGAATGACATAATTCAAAATATGATGACTATGTAAACAGGATGAGATGATATAACTATATTATGTCTTTGGAAAATGGGTTGGCATGCCATAATTCAGATACATGCCATCTATGTAAACATCATGGCATGATATAATTCAAATATATGATTTATATACTAAGCAAGTGAGCAGAGGGCAATCACATATATGATGTGTTAACTAAGGAGATGGCATTCAATATTGTGTATATGATGTAAAAACCAAGCATTGCAATACAACATATGCATGATATGAGTAATATAACCCTACCAAGTTTGAGCATACACCTCAGGGGGATAATAGGACAGGTCATCTGCCTCTGAATCCTCCTCTGAAGAGCTATCTGTAACCAGCAAGATATCTGCTTGAGCAGGTAGCATTGTCTTCTCTGAAGACCTTGTTTTCATTTCTCCATCACCAATTCAAATGGCTGATACGCAGGAAGAGTAGTTGAATATACAAACATTGTCAACAAATGCAATGAGAAATACAAAAAAATGACGACATGATATAATTCACATATATGACGCTTGGCTAAACAACATGGCATTGCATAATTCACATATATAATGCCTTGCAACAAGATAGCATTGCATAATTCACATATATAATGTCTTGCAACAACATGGCATTGCATAATTCACATATATGGTAATTAGGCACTAAACAGGTGGCATTCACACAAAGCATGTCTAAACTAAGCAAATGACATAGCAATGCAAGATACCATATGCACGATATGAGCAACATAACCCTGCCAAGTTAGAGCATGCACCTCGGGGGGGGGGGAATAGGACTGGTCATCTGTCTCTGAATCCTCCTATGAGGAGCTATCCGTAACCTATAAGACATGCGCTTCGTCAGATAGCATTGTCTGCTCTGAAGACCTTGTTTGCACTCCAGATTTTTTCCATGACCGTGCCGAATGGCTGGTGCACAGGAAGAGTAATTGAATGTACTAAAATTGTTGACAAATGTAACACGTAATAAAAAATGATGGCATGATATAATTCACATATAAGATGACTATCTAACCAGGGTGGCATTGTAAAATTTACATATATGATGCCTGGCTAAACAAGATGGCATTGCATGATTCACATATACGATAAAGAAACTAAACAGATGGCATTCACACAAAGCATGTCTAAACTAAGCAGATGGCATATTTGATGTACAAAGTAAGCAATGCTAGGCACCATATGCGTGATATTACCAACATCAGCATGCCAAGTTAGAGCGAAGACCTCAGGGGGTAAATAGGAGTGGTCTTCTCCTTCTGAATCCCCCTCAGAACAGTTATCTTCCTCTTGATTACAATCCGAAATGGGTGGAGGGGGGCTGCCTTTGCGCCCACCATGGAGCGATGTCTGCATGAAATTTTATTGCCACACAAGGCTCGTCTCTTTTGCTCTACATGTTCAGTTCCATTGTGTACAATAACTGACATGCATAGGAATAAAACATAGTGAGATTATGTAAGGAGTGCATGCACAAATCCAGAGTGATGGTAGAAAACTATGGATAGATCCAAAACCAGTTATAGCATGCAAATAATAGCTTTAGTTAAAAAATACAGATAATGGCTCCTTTAATGTTTGTTTGTCTCATAATAGACACCCGAGATTAACCAGATAGTGGACAGAGAGTACTGATTGCTGCCCCAATATGTACCCCACAACCATTTAAAAACTCAAGTTTCAGCATTAGTTTGGACCTGACTCGGAGTCTAATAGGTGAACATGGCGATAAAGTAGCATGTCATCATATTAAGCGATGCATAACATAAGCAGACACGGAAGAGTGCGACCTCTCTTGCGGACCCGTGTAGTCCTCAAGGTCATCTACTCAGTTGATGATGGTAATGCAGTTGTCGTGGCTGCCGATGGCGGGGAAGAAGATCTAAGGCGGCGAAAGATAGTCTGGAGAGCGGATCCCTGCTGTGGTGAACCCTTCCGTCGTTGGAGCAGCTGAGCTGGGGTGGAACACATCACAACAGGAGCAGGACAAACCACACAAGGTTTTCTTTGACACATATCTGTAACAGAAGTAATTGTGTAAGGGCTTGTTTGAATTTGAGGATTCTAACAATGCAGGGATAGGAAATAGACAGGAATAGGATAGGAATGCACGTGCAAAACAGAGAATTTAAAAACACAGGATTTCCGCCAATCTAGGTGTTTGGTTCACAAGAATTGGAAGATCACAGGATGCAAAGAAGCATGGTGAGATTAAGTCAAACCACAAGAAAATGTACGGTTATAATGCTATTATGCTACTATCTCTTAGTCTTGTGCTTCATGAATAGGAATTTGAAAAGGAGGACAAGTGGAAATTAAAATTCCTATGGTTTTTCTTTCAAGGAGACACTAAAGGAACAAATCCTACAATTTTCCTTTGCTCCATTCCTTTGAACCAAATGCATGAATAGTAGTACCATAGGAAACTTTCCAATTCCTATGTTTTTCCTTCACTTTTCCTTTCAAGCACTGGCGATTCTAGTAGGCAGGTTTGAGCAAGGAAAAGCTACACTCAAAAAATGTTTTTGTGCTACTTCTACTACTTTGGACCCATGCCACTGCCCTACTAGATCAACTCCCAGGCCCATCGACAAATGCACAGCTCAAACGCGCATAGATAAATAATGATGGCATTCAAGAGAGTCCATCACGGATAGCTAAGTTGCCTGGTACCTCACTGCTTGTCATATAGTAGGATAAAATAATCATATTTCACGTTATTACGTGTGCTTAGTGGACAATATATATAACATGTAGAGTAAAAAAGAGATGCAACAAGTGTACAACCTCTTTGGCGAAGCCATGTCGATCTCAGCGTGATTGGGTTGGGTCGGTGAGGATGCTCCGGCTGACTTGGCTGTCGAAGGAGGGGAAGAAGATCTTAGGCGTTTGGAGATGGAGCCCGGGGTACTGCTCCGTTGCGATGGAGGGTTTTGTCATTGGAGTAGCTCCGGTGAGTTGTACGACGCCGAGGCTGAAGCAGGACAAGAGAGACAACGTTAACCTGAGTGGAATTCTAATAGCATCTCCAATAGACGACGTAAAATACATAACCATGAAGTGCTAGATGTAAAATACATCAGCCGCTCATCTCTGAACTTAACTGTTGAAACTGAATTTAACCGTCGAAACTGAACTTAACTGTCGAAACTGAATTTTGCTGTCAAAACTGAATTTTATTGTCAAAACTGAACGCACTAGTAGCAGAAAAGAAGTAGCAGCAGCGTGTGCGAGAGCCGGGGCAGATGGTTGTGTAGCAGCATTAGGGTGAGGCTACACGTCACTCGACTGGCTTTTTCATCTCTGTTCAGTCGATTTTCCAGCCGTTGGATACGAAATCAAGGGCCCGTAGTTCGTCTTCAACCTCCACTCCCCTGAGCCACCAGCCACCACCGGCCAAACCGCCGCCCCCGCCGCCCACGGCCGGCGGTGCGCCGCCCCGAAACCACTCCCCACCGCTGGTCCACCAACGCCCCGGTCATCCCTCTATGCCCCCCCATCCCGAGCTTTTTCTCCAGCGATCCCCACGCCGCCGCCCCACCGCCGCCGGCGACCACCATCCCCACCCTGAACCCTAAGATAGATAGTGGGTTACCTCTCCGGCGAGCCCCCCTCCCTGCCGCGGCTGGTTCTTCCTTAACTCTGCGAGCCCCCCACCCCCTTGAAAATTGACTGACCCAAAAGTCAATTCTGCCGACTAAAGTGTAGCCAAATCGGAGTAGCATCGCAAGCAAGAGCAAGAGCGAGAGCAGCAGCGCGAGCAAGAGCAAGAGAAATAGCAAGAGCAGATCAAGCAGGGGACCGAGAGCAAGAGCAGAGTAGCAGCGCGAGCGAGAGCTAAAGCAGCAGCAGCTCCTACTGATGTGGACGTCGCCGCCGAGGGAGCGACGCCACGGAGGAAGTGGACCGCGACGCCGCCATGGATGGAGCCGCGCCATGTCGGCTCAAGACCGAGCGCCGGCAGCACCATGAGATCAAATCAAGATGAAAATGCGGCAATTAGTGTACAACCTCTTTGGTGGCGCCGATTAGGCCTCAGCTTCATCCGAGGAAACGGTGATGATGCTGCTCTTCCAGTGGTGCATGTGAAGACGACGGTGTGGGAATGGAGGTGGTGCGAAATACGAGGGGAACGTCGGGGCAACTCCTTGGAGGTGGAGGACGGGGTGGCTGAACTAGCGGGACGACGAGATCAACGACGAATCCTCATCTGGGTACGGTGGATGAGGGACGTCGAGGTGTTGCTATGGATGACATCGTCAGGGAAGAGGCTTCGGCTGGGTGGCGGACGGAGGAGGGTGTGGGGCTTCACGGGTTTTCGGGGCCTCAGTGTATGAATGGGTGGGCAAATGGGATGGGAGTGGGGAACCATGGCTTCGGGATGCGCTTGTCCAAAATGTGGGGTAAGTTATGAAAGTACCCCCACCTATTTGAGCTAGGCGGTTCTTTCGGTTCAGGTGTATTACATGCATTTCGCGTGCCGGATTTCGCAGGAGGTGGGATTTTTCGCGGGCGTTGTAGTTTTGGGATAGCAAGGCGCGTGTTGAGATGGAGGGAGTTTTCGGAGCACAACGAGACAAAGATATATCTTAAATATTTCAGGGTAACAAGGCGCAGGTTGAAGAGGTGGGAGTTTCGCAGCACGATAGACATAGATGCTAGCTTGAAATTTCGGCATAACAAGGCGCAGCTTGAAATTTCGGGAGAACAAGCTTGACGTGTACCTCCCCCCCCAAAAAAAGACAATTCGCACCTAATCAGTATAGAGAGCCATGTCCGGTTTTACCATATTACTAGAAATGCATTCAAATACAACAAAAAATCTAAAAAAATTGGGACAACAAACATAACGTGTACAGTACCAAAACAATTTGCACTTCCCTCAACAATAAAAAACAATGTGTGTTGTCTAGCATATGGACTAAATTTGAGTACATTTTCCCTGTTTGAATGGGAATGTACTCGGGTTAGTTATACAACCATCTAAATATTATCTTGACAACACATGACCCGAATATAGGAGAAGTAAATTCCTATATAAATACGAACTACATGTACATACGATCTCAAATTCAAATATATGTATCCATTTTATGTTGAATTCAAATCATAGTACATGTATGCTCTATCTAGATATTCGGAATCTAAACCATGTATGATACTACGTACAATGTGTTTAACACACACAACACACACACAAACACCATTTAGACTAGTAAGGTACACGTGCATTGCACACATGAGATTTGGCAACCAAATTATGAATAAATACCACATTATAGCATGTAAGCTTTGAGTCATATATGCATGATGTAGATGTTCGTTTAATTCTTATAGTTCATTTCATTCAAAATCATCTAGTTTTTATAAGAAAGCTAATCTATTTTAAGATTCAAGGAATTGTGCGTTGTAAAGCATAAAGTAAAAACAAATAATGGCAAATCATGTAGAAAAACATTTGGGCAATTCTAATACGGAAGATTCTAGAACAAAGAAGTGCTTGTGTTTTGAGGTTTGTGCATTATGCTTAAGTTCAACCATGGAGTCTTCTAGATTGTACATGTGGCAAAATCTGGTCGAATCTAGATGATATCCAACGGCCAATAGTGCTCAAATTTTCCATCTCTGGACCATCGTATTGACTTCATCCAACGACCATCTTTCAAAGTTAAAGTTATCCGTGCACTATATAAAAATATAAAATATAAATATATAGGGGTATAGATATAGATATGTGATGCGAAAGCCACCCATCATCTCCAATTAGAATAGTGTGGCCATGCACGGATGCAATGTGGCCAAACGATGTCTGCCATCGGTATCTCAATTTCAAATCAGGCTGACCTTATTCAATGTGTATACAGTACAACATGCTTGTTTCCAAACCACACCGCGCATATCTCAGTTATATTCATGCATGCATGGGTTTCAAACATCATGATCTCTTATTTAAGTATTTGAATTCAACTTTACATTGATTATGACCTCACCTAGTCTTTTACACCCACACAGTCGTATTCTCTTTATAATTGTACCACTAACTTTCTCTCGTGCATGGATGCACCCACACAGTGCTTCTTCTTTGTTCTAGAATCTTCCGTATCATAACTGCCCAAAGTTTTTTTCTAGTTGAATTGCCATTATTTGTTTTTTTACTTTATGCTTTACAATGCACAATTCCATGAATCATAAAATAGATTAAGGGCTTCTTTTATTCAAAGGATTCTCAAAGGAATTTTGGAGGATTCTAATCCTTAGGAATTTTCCTATCTTGGTTGTTTGATTCATAGGATTGTAAACCATAGGAATTTTTCCATAGGATTCATTTGCACTAGATTTCATAGGAAACATCCCATCCACCCAAACTCTTTGAAAGAATCCTTCGTTTTTTCTATGCACAATCAAACACTCGTAAAAATCCTGTAGGATTCAAGACGACATTCCACTCTAATCCCATGTTTTTCCTATTCCCGCATTTTGGAAATCCTACGAATCAAAGAGGCCCTAGCTTTTTTTATAAAAACTAATTGATTTTGATTGAGATGAACTATATTAATTAAACAAATGTCTACATCAGGCATATATGACTCAAAGCTTACATGCTATAGTGTGGTATTTTTCATAATTTGGTTGCCAAATCTTATGCGTGCAATGCACGTGTAACTTACTAGTACTTCGAGTATGTGCAAAACACGTAAATTAGAATTCCGATGGCACGCTACACAGTGTCTCTCTTACATTTCATGAAGCCACGTGGCACATGTGGAGGCGTTGTCGTGACCTCCTTGTGTGGATTGATCACAGTGAGGTGCTGTTGGTTCTAGAAGAATGTACTCATCCTCTTTGAGGCACACTGGCGGTACATGCACAAAGCGAAGATGCGCACGCATGCCACACACGCAATCATTCCCTCGCACGCACACGCGGGTACATGGGGGGCGCATTTTTGTACGAAGATCCACCCCATGTGATAATTTGACGCGTGTAAAGTCCTTCACTTCAGTGATGGTCAATTAATATAGCGCATGCAAATTCAGTGGACATGAGGGAGGAAGAAAGACATTACTACTCCACTACGTGCATGCGAGTAGTTAAATCATGGGTTGCTACTTCCATTGGTCTCCTTCATATTTTGTGCCAATTTTGACCATATTTTTAAGTAACATAATATTTATGCATGTCATAAAGGGTGGCACAAAAAAAGGGGGCCAATAAACTAGGACGCAGGCAGCATGATCAATTTTTTCCAAGGCTACTCTTGGTGGCCATTGTATTTAAGTATGGATGGAGTGGAGCAATACTATCTTTATCTTAGCCTCGTAGGGCTCTCCTAGCGCCAAGGCTCGCCTTCCCGCCTCGCCCACCGGACCCCGCCATGGATAATCCCTTAGATCCTAGGATCCCGCTGGCTGCCCTCTCGCTGCGGCCCACAACACTGCCACCTTTGAGAGAAACCCACATGTGTTTTAGAGGGGATCCATTGCTCTAGAATCACAAATCGGTGGCACCGTAGGACATGCCAGGGCATGTTTCAGGTGGTGGCAGCAAGGGCAAATCGGATCGAGGAAGCGTCGCATCGATTAGAGAGAAGTTCCAAGGATCCGTGCCTGGCGTGGCATAAGGCAGAGGCGCAAGTCAATCTTAGGGGAGATATGCTAAGGGATGTCAGTATTTGGTAGCGTCATGTTGATTTCGAGCTAGGGCTAATGGCAGAGATCATATTCACATAGTCGATTGCAGAGGAAAGAACGCGCATGCCTGCGCAATGGCATGAGCAGCCTGTGCAACTGTTCAAATGGGCAGTAGGAGAAGCCAAATCTCGAGACCAGTTGCAGCGGCGGCACTGGGCATGCATCGTAGGCAAGGTGAGCTGCCCTCCTTCCCCGCCAGCGATGCAGTGACCTAGTCGGTTGCTGCCGCAGTGAACTTGCAACGCCATGTCGGTTTGCAACCTTGACAATCCCTCCATCTATATGTATTGTATTCCTGTGAAAATACTTGGTCGTTTGGAAAAAGATGGTAATTGATTTATCACTAGTTTTAGAATGCTTGGTCGTGACAATCAATCGAAGCCACAACCAGAAGTTTCCATCGCGTAATAGTTTATAGTCGGTCGCACCAACAGACGGTCGGTTGGACCCACGTCTCATCAAAGGGACACGCATCGGCTTGGTCTGACACATACGACTAGTTACATCACTGACTTGTGCGACCGGATTTGAGCAGTGTAGTACTCCCTCTATCTTAGTTTACAAGTCTTGGACGTGTACCTAGGTCGTTAATTTGACCAACTTAATAAGAGGCATACATTACGAAAAATATATCATTACAAACTTCAAATACTCTATTTTTAATGATATATTTTTTGTGTTAAACAATTTATTTTATATAAGTTACATTGATGACCTAGATACACGTGCAAGCCTTGTAAATTGAGACGGAGGGAGTACCTGAAATTTATGTTCCACTAAACTCATCGGGAGCCGTTTCGGGCCTCGAAACCAAAACCATCAATTAATATTTAATCGAAAATTACTCTACCTTCCTCCCTGAACTTGTGTGTGCGTCTTCCTTCTTTTTTGGGGGTGATAATATTCCTTCTTCTTTTGCTCCCGTCTTTCTTCTTTTGCTTTGGGTGTTTCGCCACATGTGTCACGTTCTCTGCGAGGCATGAATAGAACAATGCTAACAATGAGACGACTAGCAAATTAGATCATTTTTATCGCCATATGGCACTGGGCTGCCATGTTTTGTGCTCCTCCATCGTACTCCAGTGGAAAACTTGAGTATACCACACGGTTCTTTGCTCCTCCTCAAGTTGTCGGCACATTTATATGAGCAGTCAAATCACAAGGCCCCGCCTTCCGGCAGTAATGAGCTGTCAAATCACAAAGGCCCTCGCCTCTCTTGAAACTGACCAAGCTAGACTGCCCTACCCTCTAGCCTTTTAAAAAATATATACTTTTGTATAGTAGTATCGATGGATTGCGCCATGGAGCAAAACTAACAAGATCAAATTAAAGAAAAAAGGTGGCACATATAGAGAGCGCTCAACGCCAAATTATGCATATAGTACTATTAAAAAAGCTAGTACGTGCTTAAATGGGGTGCTAAATTCTATTAAAGAAATTAGCATACCTATTTAATTCCTGGGTTCTTATTTTTTATGCCACTAGCTGTGTATCACTACTCAGTTTTGCCATTAGAAGTTACAACTACTCAAAAATGCCATTGATCCGTGAGATGCCTGCTCAAAAATGCAATTAGATATCTCAAAAATGCCATCGTTAAGTTAGATGTTTGCTCAAAAAATTCCATTAGACATTGTTATTTTCACGTCAAACCCGTTGACCATGTTATATGACAAAAATAAGCTGATTCTCACAATGATAAGTGTGGCCCCGCTTGTCAGGAGTAACGAAGCAAATAATTTTACAGGAAAATAAGAACGCTGTTGGGATCAAGTAGGCCCCACACTTTATTTTACTGTAGTGATATAGAGGGAGAGCTGGCATGTTGGTCCATCGGCATTTATGTCATTATAACATGGCAAAAGAGATTTGAGTCTCACTAATGGTGTCTAGCACAACACACCCCTCAAATAAAACTAAGCACCCTGAAATTCTTTGACAAAACTAAGCACCCTGAAATTCTTTGACAACTAAACTGCTGGCTATATGATGTTGGCCATATATATTGTACGTATATAATGTGAAGAAACGAGTGGTAGTACTATACCAACTAAAAGATGAACTGTAAGAAATACTAGTATGTACATACTGAAGAGTTAAAGTAACGAGAAGGAACATAACATAGTTCTGCTGGGGGCTCGGCACAACAGACCCCTCAAATAAAAATAAGCACACCTGAAATTAAACTAAGCAACTAATCCGGTAGACACTGCATTAGAACCACCACGAGCAATGACATGCCACCTTACTCGGACTCCTCGTCCATGTGCTCAACTTCGTCCTTGTCCCTCTTCCTCTTGGCCGATACTTCTTTGCTTGAACCACACACTTGGCTCTTGCTCTTCATCCAACCCTTGTAGATATTGAAACAAAGGTAGGCATCCATTGCAGCGTAGTGGATGTGGTCTATATCTAGTACATTCCACTACCATGCACGATGAAACTTGGGCGGAGGTTTCTTCAGTTTACCGTACGAAGGATGACCCATGGCTCCTGCCAGGGTCAGCATTGAAGGCTGATCACGGGAGGGCACCAACCCATTCTTCTGGCGGTCAAAGGGCTTGCCTATAACAAGGCCTATCCGACCCAGGACTGTTCTGTCATTCCTAAAGTCTACAGTAACGAATTTGACTAGGCCTCCCTTGAGGAAGTTCTCAAATTCCTCACACTCAACGTTAGCATGGCATATGTGGTAGACCAAGCATAAGTCATGCACGCAAACCTGGATCACAGTGGGCTTCATCTTCTCTTCCTCCTTTGGATTCTTCTCTTTGTCCAGGGTTGTGGTGTACTCAATATCTAGCCCAGCGGCCCACTCATCATTTGAGTTTTCGAACATGCATCTGAAGCGAGCAAGGCATCCTTTCACCGTCGCGGAAGAACGGGTGTAGATGACATCGAACTCATCGCCGGTGATGGTTCTAACCTTGTACTCACCACTGATCATGGAGATTTGGGACGCCATGGATTTGGGAGGAGGGTTAGGATTAGTGGAACAGCTGTAATGTGAAAGGATGGGACGACTAGGAGCGAACTGCCGTAATGTTAAAGGACGTCCGGGGACGAGTAGGAGCGAACTGCCAGTGGTTTTTTGATTGTAAAAATGCTGAGTGGGGCGTGTGAATGGCAGGGTAGTGGCTTGCCTGGTGGACAAATGGATTCATGCACAGTAATATGGGGGCCCAATTAGATGTCATGTCTACTCGACGCCCAATTAAATGGCTTTCGATGTCATGTCAAGCATCGGGAAAATTATAGGTGATACGAAGCTTTCCGTTCTCCCATGATACGGGCTTCCGAGAGCCCTTGGACCTGAGATCGAACGATTGCATGGCGTGATTCGAGACCTATGGGTGAATATCCTATCCTAGAGGGTTATTCTACAAACTTTCAGCAACTTAGCATGCGACCGTTCAATCTCAGATCCAAGGGCTACCAGCAGCCCATATCATGGTCGCGTCTACCACGACCGTCGCCTCGCTCACGCGGTCGCGCCCTTGGAGATTTAACATGGTGCGTTAGGCTATCTGATGTTGGCATGTCATCATAGTCATCACTTAGTCACTCATACAACAAGGTTAGCTATAAGGTTGGCTATAAGAGTATTTTTTTACTTCTCTCTATCTCTTTATTCATAGTATTTATTGCATTTGCCAAGGAGTGATATATTCCAATGAAATGGTGCTTAGATGAGGTGCTAAGGGCATTAAATGGCTTGGCAACTCAAGTCCCCAATGCATAGGTGCTTACTTTTTTGTTGCTAAGTTTGCTTCATTTAATTAGCTGTAGACTCAAAATTGTCTTTTCACCTAGGTACACGTGCTTAGCACCGTTTCTTGTTGGGGTCTCTCTCTTCTTAATTAACTTGCCACATCAGACTTTATGCCTATGTGGCAGGCTTAGCACATTTTTGCATATGTGGAGGAAAGAGGCAAGGAAAAAATGGAGGAGTGGGCTCTCATGCAAGAGCCAACCTCTACATGGTGGAGCATTGGGTGAGGCACCTGTATACCATGGAGGTGGTCAGGAATCGGGAGACTCACGCCGGTCATAGCGTCGCAGTTAAAATGATAATGGCAAGTCAAATCACGGGGCCCCACCTGTCCAGCAGTAACTCACTGTCAAATCACACAGCCCTACGTTTGCAGCAGCCTACTCCCTCATCTTCTATCGTCTTTGTTGAACCGACTAGGCGGAACTGCCTCGCCTACCGTGTGGGAAAAGCCCCGCCATTGACTTTTAAATAGTACACTATACTAATTTTGTATCCATGGATTGCTCCATGGAGCAAAGCCTCAAGAAAACGGCGGTACACATGTATGGAGTATAAAGCACGCCAGTCGCGTTCGCGTCACACCCCACACGCTCGGTCGGTCTGGCAAGCCGCTCTCCGAATGGAACGCGCGTCATATTTTGTTTGCACACACATGTGGGACCGCAATTGAGAACCGACCATAGGCACACTCCCCGGCCCCGCAAGTCGGGTGAGTTAATAGAAGAGAGAGATGAGCGATAGTACTAGAGAAGTGTTGTACAGACGTTGGTGCCTGGACGATCCCTACATGACACGGAAGATCAGTTCGTCCATGCACCTGACCAGACTCCAGTAGACATTCCTGGATTGGCTATCGTCTACATATCATGCAGGCTGTGTTGTACAGGGCTGTAGTTCTGATGAGAAATCTAAAAAAGGTTTCTTGTCATCTCGCAATATTAGGTGTCATGTGCTTCGGATCACTGCAAGGGTGAAACAGCGACAATTGAGTTCCTCCAAGGCGCTGGTCATTGGGGGCACATGCACGAAGATTACTCGGCTGCCATCTAGGTCAAGCCGACTATGTTAATTAGGACATCTATCGATGGACCCCCTTTCTATGAGTTTATCTTTAATTTGAGCTTTGATCCTCGTCTAGTTTGTCCGTCAGGATTCATGTTGTCTCCTTTGGGCAGTGAGGTTATAGTTTCTTGTCATGTGGTATTTTTTCGTGTTATATGTTATAATCCGGTGCTTCATATCAAAATGATGACAACCGCGCCTCCGGGGCACGTGCATGAAGACTTCTCGGCAGTCATTGACGAGGTCAAGCCGGCCCCGGTAGACAAAAGAAAACTGGTACTCCACTATATAGGCAGGAGCCTCCGCGCTTGCTTGCTAGTGTTGCTCTCTTCACACTGTCTCGTCCTCTCCAGATCTAAAGACAACAGCGGTGGCCACACACTCTCTCTCTGCTCACCGCTGGTCACAGATCCAGCCGGGTCCTCTCCGCCGGGGACGGTGAGAAGGTGCAACGTTCACGCAGTCGTCCTCGGCGATGGCTCTTACCCACTGCCGGTGCATCCCGATCAGCATGCCTTGCCGTTCTCTCCCAAGCATCGCTGGCTAGGGAGGGCCTCTAACCCCTTCTTCCTCGCAGCTGTAGTGTGGGCAGATCCGGCCTCCCGCCGCCCACCTAGCGACATCCCGGCGACCCTCAGGTATTACTTCCTTCGAAACCAGCCTTGCTCTACTTCCCGAGCTCCTGACGTTGCTGCATTTGTAGCTTTTACTATTTCTCAGGCCCCCTCATAGATAGGATCGATCGGCTGTTCGAAAGCCACCTGAATTTTTACTATTAAGAGGTAACACTAGTTCATGAACTCGAATCTAGTACTACTTGGTTCAAACAAGGAAGAAATGGGGTGGGGGTGGGGGAAGATTTCTAACCAGAATCTAGGACTTGGTCGAAAGAGGAAATAATGGGGGCGAAAAGTAGCAGAGACTAGCTATCCAACTGGTCTCTTGGTCTAATAGGGAAATAAAGGGAAACGTAGTACAAACTCAATATAAACCCGATCTATTGGTTGAAAAAGGAAAGAAAGTGGGGACTGGGGGACAAGTCAACAGAGTAAGTCCAGCACTAGATTTGCTAGCCTCACACAGTATAAGGTGGCTATACCGAACAAAAACGGGACCAACCCAGATATCTGTTATGATGTTTGTTGCACCGAGCCACTCTTATGTAATGCCACTGGTAAAATGTAGCAGTCACACTGTTAAAAGTAAGAACACGTTAAACCAATGTTGTTTTCAATGTAATGCCTCAAGTAATATGAATCAATGACACTTTTTTTCATGTCTTGCTAAATTTCTCATTAAGATAAGTTGCTTCTTTTCGTTAGAAATGCAACTGTCCTGGTCCGCCTACTCTCCCGTGCCCAAATACCAACTCTGTAGCAGCTGTTAATGTAATGTTGCTGGTAAAATGAAGCAATGGCACCATTAAAGTAATGTCGTATTTAACGGTTGTCATAGTTAATCCTAATGCCCACACTAATATCTAGCAATTTTGTTGCTTTAGAAATTGCTACTGTCCTTGTAGGATTGCCATTCAGATAAGGAACATGCTTCTTTTCATTTGATATATGTTTCATCACTTGTTAGTCACCCTCCTTTCCACCTTTTTTGTGCAAACAGAGATATACATTTCACGCTTGATCTTAGTTGAACTGCACAAATGATATCCAAATTATAGTTGAACATTCCAGGAGCTTCACAACCAACCTTGACATTACTCAATTTTATTGCAACTAATGAAGAAGAAGCTCTGTGGGTTTCGTTTTATGATGGAAATGGAACCGGGGCTAGAGCCTGTCGGTGTTCGGGGAACGGGGGTCCCCAGACTTGCCTGCCTGCGGCCCACGGCATGGCTCTGCAAGCGGGCCCGTACGGCCCATCTTCACCAACAAGCATTCAAGACCCTCGTGAGGGGCCAAGCCTCGCGAGGCGAACGACACAAGACCTCCTCGGGAGCGGCCTCACCAGGCTGGCTCGCGAGGGGCGGAGAGATCAAGGCAAGGCAAACCTCGCGAGGTTCCAATGATGTGAGCCATGACGGTCGAGACCAGGAGGGCGCCAGGCGGGCGCCAACGCACACAGTGTCCTTGTTTCCTCTTTGGTGCTAAGGAGGCAAGCACAGGCGAAGAGTACCGAGGCGCCAAGCAAAGGTTTCCATATTGGTGCAACGAGACCAAGGCCAGCAGGACGGCAAGACGGAGGTCACCATGGAGCCCAAGGCGGCGTCACCACCAGAGCCTTTAGCAGGCGAAGACTGCTTTTGTCAGGATAACTTGTCCTAGCTGCCCCCTTTCAAATCGGCCGTTGTTGGCTCCCTTCCCGCTCAATATTTGGGAAGAGGACCAGGACCTCTATAAATAGGATTAGCCACCACAGTAGGAGGGGGCGGATGAATAGAGCCTCAACCATCTCAACTTGGACTAGATCCAACCCATCCTCACACCCACCTAGCACAAGAACACCTCACCTCAGGAGGTTGTTCTTCCCGTTGTAATTTTCATCCTTATCTCAAGAGGCAATCCACCACACCACACTGGAGTAGGGTAACCACAACGGTGGCCTGAACCAGTATAATGTGTCTCTTGTGTTGCGAGTTCGTCGAGCTAAGCTTAGAGATCGTGGCGAGGTTGAGGGCGTGAGTTGGTAGGGGGAGATCTTCGTGCGCACCCCAATGTTCGAACCTTGAGGGTTTTGCCGGAACCCGAGATCTGACATTTGGCGTGCCAGGTAGGGGTGCGCCAAAGCTTTCCTTCCATCGCTCCACGTCCCGACGCTTCGTCACCTCCATGTCGGACGCTCACCGAGCTCGCGCAGAGTGTCGGGCCGCCCTCGCCGCCCGCGTTGTTCAGACGACTCCCGTCGGCAGGCCACCCCATCGTTCTTCGTCACCTACCACCAACACCGTCACTGGCCCAGCAAGGAACGGGCAGCCAGCCTCCTTGCTGCACCCTTCGGTGCGGCGGGACGGCCGCACCGCCACTCCATCGCTGACCCCGGCCGGCTCGTCGTCTCACGCCTGTCACGCTCCCACAGACGCGCATGCCGCGCTGTGCATGGCGCGTGAACTTCTACGCTATCGCCCCATCAACGACCTCTACAAGGACTGGCTCGACCACATCGCCGAGCATGTCAGTGCTGCAGGGGGCTCTCCTGTGCCGTACCTCTCGCTGCCTCGCCCTCCGCCAGCTGCAGGCGGCGTGGCTCATGGAGCGCCTCCACCGCCTCTGCCCCAAGACGGCGCCCTAGCGCCAAGGCATGCGCCCCCCGGCGTGACCCACCGTCGGGCGCCTGCATGCGAAGAAGGAAGCTGCCAAGAAGTCCCTCGTCCGCAAGAAAACACTCCTGCGCTCCCGGCAAGGCCAGGCTCCGCATCAGCAAAGGATCCCGGTGGCCACCGCGGGCTGCCGCGCTTTCACCCCCGAGCTGCTAGCGTCGCCTGGCTAGACAAGTTCAAGCCAGACCTGCCTCCTTGCTACAACGGCACCCCTGACCCCGCGGAGTTCCTGCAGCTCTACAAGCTAAGCATTGAGGCGGCTAACAGCAACGAGAAAGTCATGGCGAACTGGTTCCCCATGGCTCTCAAGGATGGCGCATGCTCGTGGCTCCTGAACCTGCCTCCAGGCTCCATCTCTTCCTGGAACGAGATGCGCGATCGCTTTGTCGCCAAATTCCAGGGCACTCGCGACCGCCCTCCGACCGTGGGTGACCCGCGCCGCGTCAAGCAACAACCAGGGGAAACCCTCCAAAAGTACATCCAGTGCTTCAACAACGTTCGTCTCAAGATCCCCAAGGTGACGGACGAGGCCATCATCTCCACGTTCTCTGATGGCGTCCACGACGTCAAGATGAAAGAGGAACTCGCCATCCACGAGGAGCTGTGCACATCCCTGGAGCTATTCAACTTGGCAACCAAGTGCGCAAGGGTTGAGGAAGGGCGCCTTTCCCTTCTCGAGCTCCCAGCTACCGACCTGGAAGAGAAGAAAGCCAAGGCCAAGAACGTGAAGCGCAAGGGAGCGGCCATACTCACGGCAGAGCCGGACACAAAGTGCAGCAGGGACCAGCCTGAGTCATCCAAGAGCAGCTGACCGTTCTACGCCTTCCACAATGTGCACAGCCACAACACCAACGATTGTCAAGAGCTCAGGGCCATTCGTGACGGACACTTTGGTCGACGCCCCAAGCGCAACGACCGAGGCTACGGCCGAGGAGGAGGATGTGGCGGAGGACGCTGGGACGACCGGGGCCCATGCCAGGAGTGGCGTGGCCGGCCTTGTGAGGACCGCTGGCAGGATCAGCCTCACGAAGGTTCCTGGAGGGATCAGCCCCGCGAGGACCGTCCTCAGGGCAATGCTGGGCTTCCTCCAGTGCCGCCACCGCTAAGAAGGAATGACGACCACCACCAAGACGAGGGGGCTGGGGGCTTCCAGGAGTCGCGTGCTATCGCCTGCATCTTGGACGGAGCTCAAGCCCCAGCCTCACAGCGTATCTTCAAGCAGTTTACTCGCGAGGTGAACACAGTCCTTTCCAAGCTCGAGGCTACACGCCCGCTCAGGTGGTCCAAGTGTGCTATTACCTTCAGCTCGGCAGACCAGCTCAAGTGCGTGGCCAGCGCTGGCGCTCTCCCGATGCTCTATTCACCCATCATCAACAACGTGCAAGTCACCAAGACTCTCATCAACGGCGGCGCAGGGCTTAACATCCTGTCCGTCGAGATGTTCGACAACCTTCAAGTGCCCTACGATCAGCTTCAGCCTAACAAGCCTTTCTCAGGAGTGACTGATGGCTCCACCACCCCGATAGGTCAGGTCCGCCTCCCAGTCACCTTCAGACAGCACGACAACTACCGCACCGAGCTCATCGATTTCGACGTCGCCCACATCTGTCTGCCATACAATGCCATCCTCGGGTATCTGGCCCTGGCTAAGTTCATGGCGGTGACCCACCACGGCTACAACATCCTCAAGATGCCAGGAAGCGATGGAATCATCACACTCCCCTGCGAAGAAAGAGACGCGGTGTGCTCCCTCGAGCGTGCCTTCCAAGCTATAGCAATCGACGACCCCGACAGCAAGGGCGAGTACCCTCTTGAGGCCATCCCCAAGAAGAAGAAGCAGCTACTCTGTACTGGGCCTCAGGAGAGTGGCGCCGCAAGTGGCGCCATGTCAGGATCAACGCCCGCTCCTGGGGCGCCTCCCTTTGTCGCATAGGAAGGCGCACCCGGCGCCCTCCTCAGGCAGGGCTCGAGGGCTCTCTTCTGGAGGGCCTCAGACCTTGCCAACATTACGAGGGAGGCGCTAAGGAACCATTTGGAGGCGTGCTTCTCGGGATGTTTCCCTCAGGAGGACACAGGGCGAGGAGCGCCCAGCGCTTAGGAGTTCATTACCAAGACCACCCAGGAACTGCAGGATGCGAGGGCCATGCGCGGCGATCGCCGCTCACCTAGCGTTGCTCCCCACCCAGGTGAGGTGGTGAGCTGCGCGCATGCATCGACATCCCAGGGCTCAACCGGGCCGCATCTCAGGAGCGCTTCAGGCCTTCGCGTGCTGGACGCTGTGAGGGTCCACCTCACAGCTACGTTCGCATGCCGTCGGGCCTGCCGAGCGTGACTGTTGCCTTCCAGCGCCACCTGCGGAGCATCATGGCAGGTCAGGAGGACAGGCATCACGCAGTCCTGGCGGAGATGGCGATGGTCCTCAAGGAACCGCCTGGGCCTCCAGAGCCTCCCGAGGCTTAGGGCCCCGGTGGCTCGTGAGGAGAAACCCCTTCGCCGCGTACCTTCAGTTGCCCCAACATTCCTTCATCAACAGAATCAGGTGACATTTTCCAAGTTTATTTAGCTGGGAGCACCCTCATGGCTGCATCATTCCCAGGCCGCGTGGGTCCGTCCCTGTGGCATGTATCCCTTCTTGTTTATGTCTTTAGCTTATCTTGCTGGGGGCACCCCTCGGGCTGCATCATCCCCAAGCCGCTTGGGCCTGACCCAGTGGCATGTTTGCTTTCCATGCTTAATCTATCTATGACTGTCACCTGCTTGATTGTCACCTACCACGGGAGCTGCTCATGCTGGCACGATGCTTGTGCTTGGGTCCATCCCTACAACATCGACAAATCTGAGCGGCTGAGATCTGGCCGCGCGCGCCACCTCACCAGGCCCTCAGTGCCTCCATTCTCTGCGAAGCAATCAGTGGCCGCTCGGCTATCATAACGGCAACCTGTGCCCTCCCTCGTGCTAACTTGCAGGAACCTCTTAAGGACCCCCGCAGGCAGCACTGTGGGCTCCCTCTTCTCCCATGTAATCCGCTTGCGCATTAAAAGGGGGGCTCCTGAGCATCGCGACTCAGGAGCTCTTACTGGCTCTCCAGCCCTCACCCCCTGGCCTTGACCACGACATCATGACCTGGCATACCAGCGGCGGCTGAGCTCGCTCGAGGGCCGGGACCTAAGGACGTAGAGCACGAAGGAGAGCGTGGGAAGAGGAGGAGGCTCGTACGGGCCTGACCTGGCTAAGCTACGACCGCCAACGCACAAGCCTGACGTCTCGCGAAGGACTAACCCTGGACTACCAAGATAAGTTTCACGCTCAGGTCAACCAATCGCTATGGCATAGAGTTCTCATTTGTGTTGCCCCGCCGCAGCCATGTAGTCTCCCTTTCCTACATCTCAGCGGTTGTTTGCGCGCCAAAGGGGACCTCTTGAGCATCGCATCTCAGGGGCTCTTACTGGACCTTGGGCCGCTCACCTCCTGGCCTTGACCACGACATCGCGACCTGGCATACCAGCGATGGCTGAAGCCTGCCTGGGGACCAGGACCTGCCGGTGTAGAGCACCAGGCTGTCGCGAGGTTGGAAAGGGGAAGCCGAGCTGAAACGGAGCACGCACAATGTCATAATAAGGATAATATCAACAAAGGACATTGCAGACCCTTTACATGCCCCCACGGGGTACTTCTTGATTCCTCGCAGGGAACAAAGGGAAAGAACTTCTAGGAGCCCTATCTACACGCGCCCCGGTGTCCAACGCCATCATCAACACTGGGCCACGAGAGGATGTGGCCAACCTCATCCAGATTAGTGGCGGCGGCGGCCAGCCGCCGCAGCCTTGCTTCGGGCACGGCGAGAGCTTGGGGGCACGTAGCTGTCGTCGCTCGTCTCCCCAGTCTCGTAGAGCTCGGGAGAATTGCTGGACTCCTAGGCGTCGCTGCTACTTCCAGAGGAGCCGCTGGCGACGTGGATGGCAGGCCCTACCCCTGCCGCGACGCCGTCCTGACGACCCCTTCCGGAGCAACACTCAAGACGGCGGCCTTCTGCGTCGAAGACCTTGAAGGACAGCATGGAGGCGCCGTCGTACTCGAAGTGGATCGCGAGGGCACCCTCTGCACGGCACACTCGAGCGACCTCACCCCAGCCTAGGGTCATGAAGATCTTGCCCGAGGGGACGGCCTCGACTTCCGCTCCGGTCGCCAGCGCATCGCAGTCGGCGTGCTGCAGCCAAAGCTCGAGGGGCCCCCTTGGAGGCATCTCGGCAGAGAAGAAGTAGGGGAAGCGGATCCAAGTGCTCAGAAGCATCGCCACCCACAACACAAGTTCGCGTGAGGAGTTCACGACGTGGACTCCAAGGGCAGCGACGCACGCCACCGCGGTACGGCGACCATGGCCGCGGCGTGCGCGGCACCGCTCGCCGCCTCTTCCTCCTGAGCCCTCGGCTTGGGCGAACAGGGGCAACAGATACCCAGGAGGAGGCCGCTCATACCAAGGCCTTGTCACCTCATGCATCACCACCACGTCAAGATGGTGGACCGGCCTCTTCTTCGGCGGGAGTGGCCCTGGCTCGTTGCGGGGAATATTTCCTTTCTCTGCAGCGGAAAATCTTCGGATCGGCGCCATAGGTGCCGCCACTAGCAATGAAGCAAAGAGGGAGAAGCGAGCGGAATGGGAAGAGATGGGCGACGGGGGCTCTGCCCCCTCCCCGTTTATAGAAGAAGAAGGCCAACCAGCGCCCCCCATGATCAATGGTAATGATGGTTTTTCCTTGCATGCAGTAGGGACTCGTCAAGTCGGGCAGTTGCCGAGGCAACATGGGGAAGCGGAGACACCCACGTCCAATCAATCGCCACGTGTCGACCAAGGCTGCAGGCTATTGGGGCTTGCGGCGCTCCGCACTTGCCCCTTGGCTTCACCTCGAAGCCAAGCCCGAGCGTGCCTTGGGCCCGGGGGCTACTGTCGGCGTTCTGGGAACGGGGGTCCCCAGACTTGCCTGCTTGCGGCCCATGGCGTGGCTCTGCAAGTAGGCCCGTATGGCCCATCTTCACCAACAAGCATTCAAGACCCTCGCGAGGCGGACGACACACGACCTCCTCGGGAGCAACCTCACCAGGTTGGCTCGCGAGGGGCGGAGAGATCAAGGCAAGGCAAACCTCACGAGGTTCCGATGACGTGAGCCATGACGATCGAGACCAGGCGGGCGCCAGCGTGCACAATGTCCTTGTTTCCTCTTTGGTGCTAAGGAGGCAAGCGCATCTGAAGAGTACCGAGGCATCAAGCAAAGGTTTCCATATCGGCGCAACGAGACCAAGACCAGCAGGACAGCAAGACGGAGGTCACCATGGAACCCAAGGCTGCATCACCACCAGAGCCTTTAGCAGGCGAAGACTGCTTTTGCCAGGATAACTTGTCCTAGCTGTCCCCTTTCAAATCGGCCATTGTTGGCTCCCTTCCCGCTCAATATTTGGGAAGAGGACCAGGGCCTCTATAAATAGGATTAGCCACCACAGTAGGAGGGGGCGGACGAACAGAGCCTCAACCATCTCAACTTGGACCAGATCCAACCCGTCCTCACACCCACCTAGCACAAGAACACCTCACCTCAGGAGGCCGTTCTTCCCCTTGTACTATTCATCCTCATCTCGAGAGGCAATCCACCATACCACACTCGAGTAGGGTATTACACCACAAAGGTGGCCCGAACCAGTATAAATCTTGTGTCTCTTGTGTTGCGAGTTCGTCGAGCTAAGCTTAGATATCGTGGCAAGGTTGAGGGCATGAGTTGGTAGGGGGAGATCTTCGTGCGCACCCTAGTGTTCGAATCTTGAGGATTTTGCCAGAACCCGAGATCCGACAGAGCCCTTTTCTTAAAAAAATGAAGAAGAAGCTGCTGGCTCATGGGACATCGCTTCATTTTAGGTGAACTGCACCAAAAGGTCCCATGAATTAAATAATTCATGTTGGTGACTGGAGTGATCCCTTCTATGATGGCATTGACTGCAGATATGGTTCCCATCACAAGGTATGTTCCTTTTTGGTCCGACCGTTTGCCAAAGATCCTGCATGTTGAGTCTTCTCTTGTGCTACTTTTTTGGCACTGCCATGATAAAGCAGTAATGTTATTATTTTGCACCTTAATCTACTGGCACTATTAATTTGAGGCAATGTTTTGGCACCGCTAGTGCCACTGATTTTTTTATATATCGAAAGAGGTGGATTCCTCCGATTTCATTAAATAAACCCAACCATAGAGAACCATTATCTGACAACATCTTAGTGTAAACGGGCAGTTATGCAACTACTACTAGAACAGACTGAGTACTAGCAGGAGACAAGTTTGCCACATAAGCTAGGCAGGTAGGGGACGCAGCACCAGCTCGACCAAGTTTGGATTACAACCCAAATGCTACCAGAGAAACATCAGGGGGGAAGATAGGGACTGAAAGAGCTAGCTTTAGCATCCAAGTCTAAGCACCCCCGACCTCCATCCTTGCAACGCACGGTACACCTCGTTTGCCACCTGCTCGACCCTAGTGGCACTGATAAAATGAATTAATAATACAGTTAAAATAGAGTGAGTTTCCTCTCTATCATTTCATTTCCAATGTAGATAAAGAAAGTGCTTCTCTTTGTTAGTATATGTTTCATCAACTAGTCCCATTGTTAATGTTTAAGCGTTTTTGCAAACTGGGGTGCTTAATTTTAGTTGATCTGCACAAAAATAGAGATTGGAATGTCTCAAGGCCCCTCCTTGTACTACCGCTGTACACTGATGTTCATCATTCACAGAAGGTGTATCGGGGAGACTTGGGTCGATTTCCAGTATGAGGCGTACCGTTTGAGGCGCCGTAGGGCCCATCTCACCCTCGCAGCATGGCATACTATGATACTATCACAATATTTTCTTCTATTTATTAGTGTACGTTTGATCAACTAGTGCCACTATAATGTAATCACACTTTTTCATTATCTGTGCAAACAGGGTTATTCAGCTGCATTTTGGTGGAACTACACAAATGTACGGATGGAACTGGCATATATGCAGAGTGCGAGGTGTGCAAAGTAAAAATTAGCGACACCAACCATGCTCCATGCACGCATTGGCATCCACCACCACCAGTGGGATGTGTGGCGCTCTCTGTGGACGGATCTTCCTCGGCAACAAATCCTCTAACCAAATACTAGTAGCTTATATTGGAAGTTTTCTAGGGAGTACTCTTTTATGAAAGAAGCACCAATCTATTTTTCTTTATTTGTACACAGTGTCACAACTTTGACCCAAAGGTCCAGAGCTATTTTAGGGTGATTGGCGTAGTACTCGGAGACTGATTGTAAGCATGATTTTCATTAGCTGTCACACTGATTGTAAGCATGAGCAGATGGAATATTAGGTTAGCGCGAAGCTTACCTTAAACCCTACAGCCGCCGTTGAAATGAGGCGAACGTCGAGGGAACCATGGAGAACGGTGGGGAAGCGACGTCGCGCCATCCGGCCTCCTCTTGCGGTGGGAGAACGAATACTCCTGTGGCTCCGGCTGGCTCTGCACCCTCATGAACGACACACCGTACTCGATCGATTTGTTATCCTCTGCGCGCTCAACGTTCGACCTGTACGCCCACCACCTTCGCCTGACTTTCGCCTCGAGCGAATCTGTCTGCTCCATCTCCCATACGATATACTCGATGAACTCGAAGGACTGCGGCGTGACTGCCGCCGAGGAGTACATCGCCGCCCTCATCGCCACCATCTCGCTCTTTCGCATACATTGCCACATAGCCCTCACCGTCCATGAAATATCCCACTCATTGTCAAACCAAGTTAGGATCTCCTTCAACCTGGCTAACTTTGCGTGGTCACCGCCGGCGATCTGCCTGATTCGCTGCTGCATCCTCTCCATAGATGTCTTCTGAGTGTGATAACCCACAAGCATAGGGGATCGCAACAGTTTTCGAGGGTAGAGTATTCAACCCAAATTTATAGATTCGACACAAGGGGAGGCAAAGAATATTTGAAGTTATTAGCAGCTGAGTTGTCAATTCAACCACACCTGGAGATTAATTATCTGCAGCAAAGTGATCAGTAGAAAAGTAGTTTTACTATTTTGATAATAGTGACAGCAGCAACGATAACAGTAACAGTGATAGCAGTAATTTGTAGCAAGTGTAATAGTGATGATAGAAATAGTAACTTAGCAGAAACAATAAGGATAAATTTGTAGGCATTGGATCGGTGACTTGTAGGATGATATTCATCATGAGACAGTTATAACCTAGGGCGATACAACACTAGCTCCAGTTCATCGATATAATGTAGGCATGTATTTCGTAAATAGTCATACGTGCTTTATTAAAAGAACTTGCATGACATCTTTTGTCCTACCCTCCCGTGGCAGCGAGGTCCATATTGGAAACTAAGGGATATTAAGGCCTCCTTTTAATAGAGAACCGGAACAAAGCATTAACACATAGTGAATTCATGAACTCCTCAAACTACGATCATCACCGGGAGTGGGCCCGGTTGTTGTCACTCCGGGGTTGCCGGATCATAACCATAGTAGGTGACTATAACTTGCAAGATCGGATCTAAAACATGGATATAATGATCAATTCATAAACGGTTCAGATCTGAAATCATGGCACCCGGGCCCAAAGTGACAAGCATTAAGCATGGCAAAGTCATAGGAACATCAATCTAAGAACGTAGTGGATACTAGGGATCAGACACTAACAAAACTAACTCGATTACATGATGAATCTCATCCAACTCCTCACCGACCAGCGAGCCTACGAAGGAATTACTCACTCCCGATGGGGAGCATCATGGAATTGGTGATGGAGAAGGGTTGGTTATGACGAAGAACGAAGACCCTCCTCTCCGGAGTCCCAAACGGACTCCAGATCTGCCCTCCTGAGGAAGAACAGGGCTTGGCGGTGGCTCCGTCTCGTGGATTGCGATAATTCTTTCTCCCTTATTTTTTCTGGAATAATGTGAATTTATAGTATCAGGGGGGTCATCACTGGGGCCACCAGGTGGGTACAACCCACCTGGGCGCGCCAGGAGAGGGGTGCGCGCCCTGGTGGGTTGTGCCCACCCAGGGGCCCCTCTCCGATGGGTCTTGGCTCCAGAAACTCTTACTATTGGTATAAAAAATCCTCAAAATGTTTCGTTCCATTCCGGGAACTTTTATTTTTGCACAAATATAACACCATGGTAGTTCTGCCGAAAACAGCGTCAGTACGGGTTAGTTTCATTCAAATCATGCAAATTAGAGTCCAAAACAAGAGGAAAAGTGTGCGAAAAAGTAGATACGTTGGAGACGTATCAGAGTGGTCTGGTGCTAGCTTTAGAAGATGGGAGGAGAGACGGTGGTCTTGTAATAGAGAAGAGGGAGAGGTGAGACGGTGGTTTTGGAATGGAGATGATGGAGAGGAGAGGGGGTGGTTTTGCAATGGAGAAGAGGGAGAGGCGAGACGGTGGTTTTGGAATGGAGATGATGCAGAGGAGAGGAGGTGGTTTTGCAATGGAGAAGAGGGAGAGGCGAGATGGTGGTTTTGGAATGGAGATGATGGAGAGGAGAGGAGGTGGTTTTGCAATTGTTAAGAGGGAGAGGCGAGATGGTGGTTTTGGAATGGAGATGATGGAGAGGAGAGGAGGTGGTTTTGCAATGGAGAAGAGGGAGAGGAGCGTGCATCAGCGATTTAGGATTGGACGGGAGGGCCGGCGCGCTGTGACTGGATCAAAATCAAAATCAATTTACCCTTCAATTAAGAAAGCGACCCCACATTAACTAGTCTCCCTTTTATTCTGGGTCATAATTGACCATGATTTTCACAAATAAAATATATGTTATACGTTACAAAAATAATATAATTTGAAAGTACATTCAGATACGAACCAAACGATACAATTTTTGGTGACATGCATTCACATTTGCTTGTCAAATACAGTACGTGGTCAAACTTTGACCCAAAATACGCAAAACAAAAAAATACTTCCAAGACCAGCGTTGCTCCTATCCTGTTCCAATCAAAATCCAGCACCGCTCATCTCCTCTTCCATTTCAAAACCGCCGCCCCTCCTCTCCTGTTCCAATCCAAAACCAGCGTCGCTCCTCTCCCGTTCTAACCCAAAACCAGCGCTGCTCCTCTCCACTTCCATTCAAAAACCACCGACGACGGGTGAAGGTGCTGTGGAGAAGTAGATCGATGGAGGAGTACAACTGATACGTGAGGATCGCAGAGGGCGACCCTGTGAAGCTAGCTAGGATGTTGGAGATACAGTCTTGGTTTGACAACAAGGACCAACTAGCGGCGATGGCGACATCCATGGCCAAATATCTGCAACAGAGCAAAAAGGCAGCGATACTCCCGAAGGGAGTCACACAGGAGTACATAGAGCTGCTCCTCTGGGCCATGGAGCAAATAGATTCACCGAATCCAATCGTGAGGGAGCGGTGGTGGGAGTATCGATCCCAGATGGAGCATCCACCAGAGATTGAAGGATTGAGCATCTACAGGGTGCCGTTTATGAGGGTGTCGTGCCAGAGCGAGCCGATGGAGTCTTCGTCGACCGAACCCAACTGCAAGAGGAGAAAAGCAGTTGGCCCTAACGATGCTTCCCCGCCATCCTCTCCCTCGTTGTTCACATCGTCTCACGGGGCGGCTGTCCGCCGCCGAGGAATAGGAGGGGACTGCCCCCAGCCCAATAGTCGAGTAGGTTGTGAATTCTTAGGAGGAGCTTAGGGTTGTCAGTATTTGCAGGTTGTGAATTGTGTTTTGTGTTGTGTATTTTGAGAGTACTTTTAGATATGAATGTCTTTTGAATTTCATATTTGCAGTATTGAGCATATGAAGTATTTTATGATTTCTAGAGATCTATTTTTAGAACTTGAAAAAATGTAGTTTCATAGGAGTGTAAAACTGTAGACAATGTGATTCTCAGAGAGGAAACTGCAAGTTTCACTTTCAGATAAGAAACTGCAAGTTCAGTTTCAAATAAGAAACTACAACTTTCAGAGGCAGAGCATTTATATTAACACGACCATTACAAACAGGGATAACATCATGTTGGAAGTTTTATTCATGGTCGATAATGGAACTACCGCCAGTTAACATCATGTTGATCAAC